>NC_056733.1:85785964-86085964 GCF_019279795.1 Protopterus annectens | reverse complement strand
GTATCTTTATTTTTGTGGTGGATTTTGTACTGTCTTATTGCACAACTGTTTGTATGCTAAAATCTCTTAGCTAATGGGCTTGGAACACAAGTGACATTTATTGGACACTCAATATTCTACAGCAAGGTTTTAATTTAGAGGTATTGGTGCTGCGGTAGCGTTGTCGCCTCACAGTAAGACGTTGTCTTGTTTGATTCTCAGCTAGAGCGTCTTCTGTGTGGAGACATGCGTGAATGGATGTACCTTCATTGAATGTTGTGCGTCAGAGCTGGCAACTCGGCACGTAAAAAATCTACTGCCAATCATTAGCGGACCAGAGTTCCGCTGTGGCGACCCCTAACCGGGAAAAGCCAAAAGACACAACAACTAAATGAATAATGAAAGCACCTAATCTAATAAGAAATCGTGGCACAGAGACTGAATTTGTCTCTGAGAGTCACCATTTCCCCTTGCTAACTGCAGATCTTATGCAGTTAGCAAAAAGGAGCAAGAAATAAACTTATCAGGAGTGAAGCAAGTAACTGCTGCAGTAGTTACAAGGGCCTTTCTTTTCCCTTCTTCTTGCTAATCACATCTGTGAGAAAGCTGTGGTTAGCAGCAAAATAAATAAAAAAAAATTTAAAGGCAACCAACTTTTTTCTTTCTTCTCACTATCCAAAGCTCAAAAATAGATGTGATTTGCAAAAAGAGAGAGTAGGGAAGAGGAAAACAAAACAAACAAAACAATCAAACTGAAGTGACTGCACTAGCAGTCATAATGATACGATGCATGAGTAGAAGCTGTCCACTGGAGGGGGGTCTAATTCTTTGCTAACAAAAATAACCTCAAATAAATGAAGAGTGCAGTTAAAATGTTAGATCCATTTAAGGTGTGTGTATCTATGTATATGTAGATGAGTTTCTCTAGAGCAACCTGTGTCTGTCTGTCTGTGATGTGGACTGTGACTTCTGTGTGTCTGACCATCTACCTGAGGTTCTGTGTTTGTGTGAGAGACTGTATCTCTGTCTTTGTTTTTGTGTAAATACTATTAAATACAAATATTTGGGATGCAAAATACTTCCTTCAGCAACAGTTACACCTCTTACAGCAACTTTAAATGTTAGACAAAGGAACTATTTTATATCACAAAAATATAAAAATACATGTTGCATTTGAATATGTTGAAAAATGTAAAATTATATATACTAATAAAACAGATACACAACACATTAACAAGAAGCCCAACAACCAAGTGCAATAATGCCCTACAAGGAAGACTTTATTAGGAAGTAACAGAACTTGCAGGAGTGTAGAGGCCCCAGGGAAATTCATTATTTCTCAAACAGTGCCCTCCCTGTTAGGTATTCTTGCTTGCGTAATACGTATTACTCTATTATCATACATTTAATGTACACCTTAGATGTGTCATAAGGCATGACTAATAATTATGTATCTTGGGTATAGTTTAGCTCATATCCTACAATGTTTATTACTCTTATAAATGGCATTACACGTCTTTTTAAGAGAAGAATAAGTGTGAACTATTTCTAAACATGGATGTATAAAAAATAATCCATGATATGGAGGTCTCTTTTATGTTTTATGACTGCAACATTTTCTTTGGCATTTTATTAGTTTTGAGTGCACACACACACACATTTATACATTACTTTACAATCAGTCACTCCTTTCTCTTGCTCATAAATTGTCACCATTGCAACCTTATATTCTGGCCTATTTTCTGTTGACAGTTACTGTAATCGATACTGCTGTATTAAAATAATAAATGTTTGTACGCTTTAAAATAAGAACTGTCTCCAGCATGCATCCATCACCAGTACCTGAATTTATATGAGGTGCCCTTCCCTTCTGTCAGGTATCTTAGTACCAAAATATTTAAGGGGTAGGACTGTGATTCTAATCCTAAGAAGCAATGGTCAGGCTCAGAACACTACAGCCAGTAGGAGCAGCATGTACACTTACAGTTTAAATTTACAAGTAAAGCACAGCATAAACAATGCTAGAGCAGAGATGATTAGTTAATAATAGTTTTTCTATGAAGGGACTCCTTTGTGGGTCAGAGATTGCCAACCCATCAATGCCAGCTGAGCTAGTGTGTATAGGGATAAAGCCCTAACTCTTACCAGATGAGAACAGTTCAACAGTGGCCTATGCTTGTCACAGAGCTGGCATGGGAAGAAGGACAGGTGTAGCCATTGTAGGAGGAGGGAAAGGGATAGATCAGGGCCAATCAATTCCACAATACCTTGAAGGAGGAGGAAGAGTGCTGCAAATGATAGCCTAAAGGGAAGGGAAGAGTATTCAACCACTAAGCGGCTTTGGTGGTATATCTCTCTCTGTGCGAGTATGAAGTCTGCACTCATTTGGGGAGAGCATTATGGACACCACAGTAATGTGGGTTGCTCATATTCCTCCCCAGGAGGGGGGGGGGGTTAAGGCCTATCCAATATACCCTCACTGCCAGCATGCTGATGAGGGCAAAAACACCACCCATGGCTGCCTAGATGATGAACCCTCTCAACAGCTGTTGCCCCCATAGCAGGGATACCTAGTATGGAGAAGCAAATGTACAGAATCCAACTGGGGAAAGCTTGGTGGTCAGCAAGTATGAAGGCAGAAAACACCTAGAAAAAAAATTCTGCTTAAACTGCAATTTAACTCCTTTGTTCTTTGCAGCTGTTATGCTTGTGGCCACTTACAGTTCATACTGACACAAGTTATGACATCATATGACAACTGTACCTGCACAACTGCCCCTGAGCCTGGCATTTTGCTGCAGTTGAGTGTTCACACTTCCTGCAAAGCAATAACGTATTTATTTCAAATTTGTTACCAGGTTATCCCACTGAGGCCACAGGCCCTTTTCATGTATGACCTGAGTAATACACAAACTCCAGATGAAGATCAGCAGACAGTGTTACATAAAGTAGTTCACCATAGGGAAATCACAATAAGATGGCTGCACACTGATCAACAGCTTAATTTCAGCTCTCCAAGTGGGAGTACACTGTCTGGATGCCAGGAAAGAAAAATACTTAGAGTGCCTGAAAGAAAATAAACTAGAAAAGGTGAAGAGAAAACAATGATTGGGAAGAATCCAGCAGCTGTTTAGCAAAAAGCAGTTCAAGCTCCAGTTTTGGTACAAGAAATGGCTTTCGGTAAGGTAAAGAAAAAATAGGTCAAATGTGCTCAGGGCTTAGTAAAATAAATTAAAAACTGAAGGAGTATATCGACAAATATAATAAAAGGCTGAAGGAAAATGGAAGAAGCCTTAAACAGCAATTTAGATAAATTGATAGAAACTTCAAAAATCAGAGGCTGAAATGAAGAACAGGCTGGCTGAATATGAGACTGCTCAAAAAGAGCTGTTTCAAAATAATGGCAGAGTTAGAGGGGCAGAGAGAAAACCTAAGATGTTCTGTTATACCAGAATAACTGGAAGAAACTGACTGTACTAGTTTTATGAAAGCACAAATAAGTAACCAGACTAGTATTCTAAAGCAGAATTTTTTAACTGAAAGGGCATGTTGTGTGTATGCTGCAAACATGGCCATGAGAAAGCAGGCAAGACCTGTATTAGTAAAGATGCAATCATACCAGCAGAAAGAGTTGATCCTGATAAAACTGAGGCAGAAGGGAAAGGATTAAAAACTGGAGCCAGCAGAGTGTTTGTGGGAAATGATTATTCGCTGTTCACCAGGAAGAACAGAAGAAAACTTATCCCAGCAGTCAGGGAGTATCAAGAGGCAGGTGTGAGATTTAAGCTGCTGAATCCAGCTGTCTTAAGAATATTTTTTTTACTGGAGGATCAAAGCCATTTTTGATGCAGAACAGGCTAAGGGGCAAATACAAAAGTCCGTCCAACAAGGGGTGAGTCATCAAACAGAATGGTACTCTGCTTCTCATTCTCCTGATAGTAAGGTTCATAGGGAGACTTTTTCAGTGTAACCATTTTTAATGTTCCAAAGGAAAACGCTTGAGAGATAGAAAAAAGCCCAGGAATTGACTACGAAAATTCAAAGTACTATGGACTTGAACTGGAGTCTGAAAACACTTCATTAAAGTCTACAGATTTTACACTGCCTCTCTGAAAATGTGATTATATTTTTCCATCATTTTTGTCATACTCTGATTTCTAAACATGTGTTTCTGAGTAGTAACCCACATTCCTACTGGACGTGGGAAGATTTACTCTTTGGTAGTCACATTTTATGCTAATTAGATATCCAGATTTTTTTGCTGAATGTACCTAATTTTCAAGGGCCTTTGCTCGTATTTTCAATTTCTCCAGGTTGAGAGGCATGCAGAGAGCAGTGCGGCCCAGGTCAGGGAGTCTTAAGATTGTGATGAAACATAACTCACTCCTCAGGATGCAGCTACATCAAGTCTACTGCTGCCAAGCAAGGGTAGGCATACACCTATTTAATCATCTCACCTACAAGTACCTCTGGGAATGGGTGTGTAGATCCAAGTAATACAGCAAGTGTAGCTTCAGCAAGCTATGTATTACAGCATTAGAAGACACAGTGAGAGGAAAAACAGCTGTCAGCCCTAAGTATGACTGTTTTAGGATTTGGCAGATTACAGTGATCACAGTGCCCATAAAGGTACACTTTGTCGTCATGGTGTCCAGATTATAGAAACACTGTGTTTTTTGGAGGACCTCTACATAAGAGACCTTGCAGCAAATATTTATTGTGCTAGACTTTTTTAATGGGTGTCAGATTAGGAGATGGCTGGAGTGCCTAGTATTACTGTCAAACTTCAGAGACCTATTACAACAGCCATCCCCATGTGAGCTCAATAACCACTACGAAGCTACAGTAAAAGCACTCTGAAACTATCTGTTACAAAGCTCCTCAGGAAATATTAGGCAGGATCTGGGTTTGCCTTCCAAGCAAGCTTCATGATACTAATACTCAGTAAAATAGAACTTAAGCTATTAACAAGTCAAAAAACTAGGAAATCATGTAAAACGTTGAGACTTGCAATACTAAGTCTCAGAATATACAGACTGAAAGCCCGAAAATGCAGACTTTTATAAACTAAGTTTGAGAGTGCCAGATGTCAGAATATTCCCTTTTCTCTGATATATGGCAATCTCTGAGTTGGTATATACAAGTAAGGGTGCTGTGGGGGCTTGCCAGTCCTAGAATTTCAATAGAGAGCCCTCCCTCCAAGGCCTAACTCACACTTCTGATGCATCCTACAGGCCACTTAGACTCATGGGCACAATGCAGTTCAGACACCTTGGAGTTTAGTCCAAATCTATTAAATATTTTGTTCCACATTTGCTATACCATCAACAAAGTCATTAATCAGCGCAGACTGATTAAATATTAGTAAACTTCTTGTTCAAAACACAATTAGTTCAAAAGGCAAAATAAAATACTAATCACCACCGTGGAGTATGCCTTACTGGTCTGCTTGCCCTTAAAGAGAAATGAAAATACACAAGAAGCGGAAAATAAAAGTTGCACAGTCATCATAAAGTCTTGACCACTTACAATCAATACCTCCTACCAAGTTAGGCTGACCACCTTTATCAAGACAGGCAACTTCTATTTTAAAGCCTACCATTCTTCTTTCCAGGATGCCAACTGAAATCACTTGCAAAATAACCCATGTTCTACACAGGAATCTGGCTTTACTTTCAGAAATAACAAATGTTTTCTACCATAATGCACCAAAGCTTTGCTCTTTATCTTCAAACAATGCTCATGGTAAACATTCCCCAGTCAAAAAGAAAATAGTAGAGACACAAAAGTTCTTTGTCAATTTTAATGGCTTATCTGTGGGAAATGAACTTTATTTATTGAGTGGAGCCCCACAGGATTCTGTGCTAGAACTTCTCTTGTTTCACATCTACTTTTCTGAAGTAAAATCCAATACCAAAGAGCTCTAGCTGACTAGGTTTGCAGATGACTGCAAGCTAGGAACACTCAATGAATCCCCAAAATGACTTAGCCATCTTGCAGGAAGATTTGTCCCAAATAAATAAATGGTGCCAAAATCATGAACTGAAACTAAATGCCAAAAAATGCATTATTGTATCCTTTGGGAAGTTAACAACCCCCAAGAAAACTACCCCATTGATAATACACCTCTAAGAGATAACCCAATTATTTGGGATTTGGGAACTTATGTGGACAGTGATCTAACTTTTGATCAACATGTTTCTGTTATTGTAAGAGAGTCCTGTGTCTAGATCTAGGGATGTCAATGTCTCTCTCTGCTCAGTAGTCCTCAGTAGGCCAATCATTGAACATAATGCACCCTTTGGCATGTACCAGTCTACACATATGAACAACTGGAACACCCACAGAGATACTTACTAAAAGGAAATAAGGTCTAAGCAACATGTCATACATAGACTAAGCAACAACATGGACCAAACGAGCAAAATAAGTAAAATAACGGCTCTGGTGCACAAATGAATAATCCACAAAGCTTTATTCCAAACGAAAAGTGAAGCTCTCTTCGTCTACTCTGCCAGTTTGGTAGACTTCATCAGAAAAATCAGCTGTGCAAAACAAGAGAGTTAAATACATTTTTGAAAATAAGATTGACATGACAACCAGCCTATGACAATTACAATACACAAAAGTCTAAATAACAACAGAACTTACTGGCCAAAGTAGTTTCAGGACACTTCAGGCTTAGAAGCTAACGCACCATTTCACTCTGATTTAATCAAACTGTTTAACCAGCATGGTTACGAATTGATGGAAACTATGTGTAAACATTACAAAATAACAGTAGAAAGCCTTGCAGCTGAAATTGCGGTTTTAAACCGGGAGATAATGTCACATACAGACTTTGCATGATATCAGTTTGAATATAACAGAGTATTGTACTCTACAGAAAAACAACTGGTGAAAAATACTGATTTGAAAATGAAAAAACTAAGAAGGGATATTAATGATTATAAAAATGACGTAGCTTATCCAACTCTGCCTCCTTCACAAGGTAAAAGGTTTTTGAATCACCACAATACAAAAACAGGAGAAGATACTAGGGCTAGTGAAGAGAACCGAGGTCGTGAATTATCACAGGTAGGCCCCCCCCCCAACTGGTAATCAAATGTTTAATTATTCGGTGGAAGAGCAAGGTGCAAGAAGTGAACAGTTTCCTGATGGGCATAATATGCCATATCATCAGGAATATGATGACTGTGAACATTGCCCTTTTTCCAACAAGGGCCAGAACCATCAACGGAGATACAATACCAGGGGGAACATGGCCAAGAAGGATGTGAGCAATTACAACAGGTAGTAATGAAGCGAAGTATCCTTATGAATCCATGTGGTGATTACAAAATTTATAATTATTCTAGTTTTGAAATGAATGCTGAGCTATGTGATATTTTCAGTAAAGGTTTAAACTTTGTTCCATCGGAGCACTTAAAGCTGGCAGAAACCCTGGTTGACCTAAAACTCTACATACGCAAGTTAAATCTTGCCCTACTGTTCAGTGGGGATGGTCAGCTAACCGATCAAATGAGAGTAGTAAGTACCTTTAACTCACCTATGCATCCATTATTAACATTATTTGAGCATATGTGTGAATTTGACATAAGAAATCTACACAGAAATTGTAAAGGGCAGAAAAGAAATTTGTCAAACAAAGAGATGGAAGCCTTGAATGTATTGAAGTCCCTACCGGTCCCAGTAATGAAACCGGACAAAGGAGGAGGACTGGTGATTATGGACAAAAGTCATTATAATAGCAGAATGGAATTAAATGCTGGAACACATTAAACATCTAGTATTAATGAAATGAATGTAGCTGACAAACGGATTGATTCTTTCATCCATGACCTGTTTATTGAAGGTATGGTTGATTTGAATGTTTTTAATTACTTATTGAACTTGAATCCCAGTATTCCCTCATTGTTTGGTCAACCCAAAATCCATAAAAACCTGCACAACACCCCAATGAGAGCTTTGGTCAAAGCAAAATCATCCATCACATATGCATGTGCTAAATTTGTTAATTCCCTCTTGAAAAAGTATGTAGTGATGGAAGAACAAATTTGTGAAGATTCTTGGGCCTTTTTAGCTTCTATTGAGAATTTTGGTTTTTATCCAGATGTGTTGTTTTTAACAGTTGATGTTGTTGACCTGTATTTCTCTATACCACATGAAATTGGGATTGACTGGGTTGTTGGAAGGTTGTTACATCATGGCGCAGAGAGAAAGGAGATTAGATTATTTCAAGATTTAAGGGACATTATTTTAAAAAATAACTATGTAATGTTCAACAACAATATTTACAAACAAGTAGTGGGAGTAGCCATGGGGTCACTGTGTAGAGGGAGCTACGCTAATCTAGTAATGGCTCAGTGGGAACACCAGACAATTTTTTGTGACAACAGATTGATGGAGAAGGTAAAGCTATATACCAGATTTTTGGACAATGTTTTTATTATGTTCAAAGGTTCTGTGGATGATGCTAAAGAGTTCATACAGCACTTGAATCACAGTACACCATTTTTGAATTTCACTTTTTCAGTTCATGAAAAGGTAATCATCTATTTAGATGTGGATTTAAGGAAAGAAGAATGTGAGAATCGGTATGTAGCTAGAATTCACCGTAAGAGCACTTATTCGAACACTATGTTACATTACACTAGTTGTCATCCCCCACACCAGAAGAGATCTGTACTGAAAGGCCAATTAGTTAGAGCGGCAAGAATGACAACTGATATGGTCAGCTTTTTGGATGAATGTGAGATTTAAAAAAACATGTTCATTAGCCGTGGTTATCCTGAACATTTAGTACTTGAACTAATAAGTGAGGTACAAACTAAAAGGAGTACAGGTTTTTATTGACCTATCCTCACTGGTGAACAGAGAGCGAGTGTTGCATGCTCTAGCCCTGTTAATGAACCATCCATGTCTGTGAATGTAGAACTAGGAGAAGTTGAACCATGCCCTGTGGCTACTGGTGCACGTAAGGAATTTAAAAGGAGCTTCATTACGGTGTATAATTTAGAAGCAAGTGATCTGAGATGGATCCTGGACAGAAATTGGAATCTACTGTATTTTGAGAAGGGACTAATTGAGAAGTTAGGAAATTGCCCGACTTCAATTTTTAAAAGAGGTAGAAACTTAAAGAATTTTGTGGAGGCAGAAGTAAGTATCTCGCACAAAATAATGGGTACTTACAAATGTGAATCATGTAACTACTGTAAATTCATTTCAACAGGATCAAATTTCAGTGTGGGCAAAATGAAATATCAGACGAGGGGTAGGTACAACTGTAATTCCAAAGCAGTGGTGTACCTGGCCTCCTGCCAGCTATGGACTGCGTTTTACGTAGGGAAGACTGACATGAGGTTGAGAGATAGGATATACGAACATGTATACAATATTAGAAAGAAAAACAGTTTAAATGCACTGGTTAGGCATTGTAATGAAAACCTCACCCACAGTTTTTTGTTTAGGGTAATAGATCAAGTCACCCTAGTTTTAAAAGGTGGCCCCTACCAACTTCTTTTAGAAAAGTTTGAATTAATATGGTAGTTAAGATTAAATTCTTACACAGATCCAGGTTTGAACGAAATCACTTCACTGTCATGTATTTTAAAACTGAAAAGTCTTTTGCGTTAAATTATATTTATTAGTTTTTAAATATTTGGAAAGTGTCAACTGATACATTTTATGACTATTTTTACACATTTTTTGTATGTTATATGTATAGTATAATTAAATAGGTAGAGTATTTAGAGTGAGGAGCATCCTGAAACTACTTTGGCCAGTAAGTTCTGTTGTTATTTAGACTTTTGTGTATTGTAATTGTCATAGGCTGATTGTCATGTCAATCTTATTTTAAAAAATGTATTTAACTCTCTTGTTTTGCACAGCTGATTTGTCTGATGAAGTCTATCAAACTGGTAGGGCAGACGAAAAGTGCTTCACTTTTCGTTTGGAATAAAGCTTTGTGGATTATTCATTTGTGCACTGGAGCCATTATTTAACATGTCATACATAGACTGACTCAAGGCCCTGTCACTATACTCAGCATCCTATAGACTGCTAAGAGGTGACCTGTGTCTGGCATACAAGGCATCTTCCAACTCATCAGCAAGTCAAATGACATCAGAAATACTTAGTCTAGGAATGTAATTCACATCTGCAACATCAACAGAATGGTTTGGAGTGACAGGTATATCTCACAGATGATACTACTGCTGTGGTACAAACTCCCCATCCACACAAAACAAAGTTCATCCCTGTCCATATTCAAGTGTAACGTAGAGCTATGGATGGGAAACAGAAAATTTACCCAGGACTGTTGCCTGAATGGACAGAGGCAGCTCCTAAATGCCATGCATGGGTCCCCTCAAATTAGCTTTGGTATGATCACAGTTATTCTCATAAGGGATAATATATAACTATCAACCAAGGGATGGCTAATGTCAGTCTACAACCAAATGGGATAGGTTATTTTGAGCACAGAAAGAGAAAAGGACTAGGCTTAAAAAGGCCTGCAAGGGCAGCTAGCCTAATACTTATCTATGAACTTATTTCTGAGTTTTGTTACGCTAATCTGTAACAATAATTGACATATAAATACATCATGAATGTTTAGTAAATTTCACTGTATACCCTAAAATATTGCCCCTCACATAATTATACATTATTATAGCACAGAACTGTTATTTTCTTAATCAGACAGTTATATTTTGGCTGTAATTCATAACATGATGAGATCCAAATCTCTGGCAGAACACCAGAAAACTATTAGCCATTAATCTCAACAATAACAATTTTGCTTCTGATAATCTGGTTGCATTCCATCTTGTTCTTGTAAATATCTCACTTTGCATTTATCCAACCACCTCTTCTCTTATTTTCTCTTTTTATCTTCTTATTTATCCTCTGCTCACAGAATCCCACAACCTTCCACTAAGATTTAAGGCCTCTAATAATCATCTTTTCTTCCCCACCTCTGTCTCTGGCCATGATGCATCAGTTCTGTTATGTGATCCTGGCTTCATGTTTTTCCTTTTTCCCCCATGACTTTGATATCACCAGTCTTTTTTCTTCTTATTTCTTTCCCCTTTGTCATTTCCGCATTTCACCCCACAATATGCTCTCCTCTGCCCCCCCCCCTCCTTTAACTCTTGTTTCTTCACTAGAAAGCTGAGTCTCTGCCTTTTCTTTCCCTTCAGGTTCTACATTGGAATGCTCTTCCATGTGTTCTGTGCTACATCTGTCACTTCCCTGCTTTAAATTCTTGTTCTTTGTGCCCCCCAAAGAAAGCCTGAAGGCATAAAATATGTAGCAGAATAAATGGGATATATGTTCAAGTCAATTACATTTCTTACACAGGGATCAAACTTGATAAGAGTATTGACATTTCTCCACTCTACAGTCTGTGCTAATGTTAACACCAGCTTCCGTTTTTGTGGCAGCAGATAGTCGATGCTTGCAATACAAGTGTTAGCTATAAATTATAGTAAAAACTTGAGTTCAGTAAGTATTAAAATTCCCCAGTTTCAAATCAAACTTTCATCTCTGTCCAGACATTTACATTGTCCAGGATGGGCACAAATGATGTTGGTGCCACTTATCTTTGCCACTGCCCACAATCAGACCTGTAAGTGCCACACCTTCACTTTAGAAATGAACATTCACCGTTCTTTGTGATAACAATGTTAGTAATGGAATTAATATAAAAAAGTGCCCAAGGTGCCAACACATTAAAGTCCAGTACTTCTATCTCAAAACCTTTGCAAAACTGCCAACATTCTAAAACAGATTTCATACATATTGTCCTTGCCTATATGCATAAATTTAAGCAAGTCTTGGACTATTAATCTCAGAATGTTAAACATTGCACAATGTATATGTTACCTTGATAGACAAGCCTAGGTGTAATTTGCAAACGGTGTTCACCCCTCCTCACCCTCTTATGATGTTCTTCATATTAAGCTGACATGCTGCTTCCAGTCACCCTTATTCTGCTGGTGTGTGTGTCTGTCTCTTAACTCACTACAGATCTCAAGGTCAAGCTCTTGACTCTATTCTAATGTATTCTAGCCTGACTCTTGCAATGCATTTGTACAAGTCTAAAAAGTCTCTTAGCTGTTTGTGATTGTCTTCTAGCTTCTCTGCCATTACATCTTTATCTTCAGTGCAGATGTGAAACTTTTTTGTAATGCAATTCTCCTTTTCCCACCTAACCACCACAAGCGTTTGGCTTATTCTCCTGACTCCATCTCTCCTACCCTGAGCACCCCCCAACAATTTCTTACCAGATGTTCCTGGACACATCTTTCTGCCAAGCTATCTTCCTCACTTCTCAGTGGACACAGCCCTGTGGTTACTAGGCTTTAGGGTCAGGGAGTGCGGACGCATATGGAGAAGAGATGGGTGGGTGTTGGAAGCCATCATATGATGCTGCTAAGTCAGGACCTCTAACTCAAAAAAAATGAGATTCGATTCTGTGAACATACACAATGTATGCAATGGTGGGCCTTAGTCACTTCACTTTATTAATATGTTCCAGTCTTCAGGGTCCCTGGTCTCCACCAGAAGCTGTATAGCCAGTACTGGATTCCACATTCTCTGTGTGAGATAGTAGAGTTGGCTGATGCCTGCTTCATCCTATCCCTCAGCAATTCCTACCAGGGCACTAAGCCTGTTCCTGCAGCCTGGTTACCAACACAGCAACACAGCCGCCTGCCTTGCTTTTATACCAATATCTCTTTCAGCCACTGGTGCTGCTACACTTCCATTATGGCGGCATAGTATTCATCACTCAACTCTGATGCTATATTTTTGAGCCTCATTACTGCTTTTTTAGGTTCAAGTGTTCGACTAGAGACATTCTAATCTTTATATCACCTAAACTCTTCATTAGCAAATGTTCTGCTTCCAGATGGGCTGATTCTAAACCATCAGTTTTATGCTTTGTATTTAGATCACCTACATTCTGTGCATCAATTTTAAGCACTGTACTCAAATCAGATGCATTCTGTAGAAAGTATTTTACAAATACTGAATCAATTCCCACCAAATCTGGAACAAGATAGATCATCTCTAACCAACCAATTTGTCTTATGTCCTGTTTCTGTGGCCTCCTGTTGCTGACTAAGGCTGACAAATCAGGACCCCCCTTATAAGCAATCAGCAAAGTTATCTTGGTATTATGGCTGATCTTTCCCCATTGTTTACAACCACCACGCAGCCAGTTCCCACAGACCAGAAGATAGAGAAAATCTGATTAAAGCTTGGAGCAGACCATTTTTCACTTAAAATCCTAAGTTTGAGAAGTCTGGTGTTTAAAGAGCTGCAGCTTAGCACACAACCTTTGTTCAGAACAGGCAGAAGTCTTGTGACATTCAAGTAGTGAGTGAGTCTGAAGTGAGACATCAGACCATGGCTCAGTGCGGAACAGTACTCCAGCTAGGGTAGGGTGAAGGGATGACTGCCCCAGGTGCTAAGTACTGAGGAGCATGATGGCATCAGAGAAGAGTTGCTGTACAGTCCCTGCAACTTGGTGGGGTCTGCTGCAGAATCATTGGTCATTTAAGCAGCTGTGGTTGATCCATAGCCTCATAAAATAATTACTTCTTCTGTGTGCATGTTAATAACTGAAACAAGAAGCTAGTATAGTTCTTTGCTACGGTTTCTGGCAGGTATGGAAAAAAATAAGTTATGTACTCACCGTAACGTTCAATCTGAGTAGTTATACTTCATTTGTCTTCAACCTGTGGGTATTCAGATCAGATCCAGATCGGATCTGAGATGGCCGCATCACCAGCATTTGATCTGAGCCTTACCCATAATGCCCCTCCATCTCCTTCCTTCCCTCGGATCGAGTTTGCTGAATCAGGAAACATAAGCCCAACCAAATCACCTTACTACTAAAACACATAGTCAAACCAAGTGCCACTTGGAGAGCCACAAAGTGAACCTGTCCTATATGCCCAAATATAACCAAAGTGATAAGGTCAGGGGGAAGAAGGGAGGGATGGTTGAAGACAAATGAAGTATAACTACTCAGATGGAATGGTATGGCGAGTGCATAACTTCTTTATCTGAACTAGTTTACATCATTTGATCTTCAACCTGTGAGACAGAGTCCCCAGCTACCAACACCTCGGTGGCCCTCATGGAAGGATATTTCAGAGCACCGCGGAGCCAAATGATGCCTTACTCCAGGACACTATATCCAATTTGTAATGGGAAATGAAGGTATGAGATGAGGACCAAGTAGCTACAGAACAAATATCATCCAGTGACACTCTAGACCAGAAAGCCGCTGAAGTTGTCATAGATCTAGTGGAATAGGCTTTGATCACACCCGCGGAAGAGATGCCTTTGTCATAATATGCCAGGCTAATACATTGGGAAATCCATCTAGCAATGGTGGCTTTGGAGACTGGTTTACCTAAAAATGGTTAAGAATAAGACACAAACAATTGATCTGATTTACAGAAAGGCTTTGTTTGATGAAAATAGAGTATCAGTTGTCGGTGTACATCTAATAAGTATAACTTGTATTCGCCCTTGTTTTTGAAATTTGGGAAGAAAACCGTAAGATTTATAGTTTGGTTAATATTATTTTCAGAAGACACTTTTGGAAGAAAAGAAGGGTTCATGCCCCCAAAGAAACCCTGTCCTTATGAAACACCATATATGGAGCTTTGATGGACAAAGCTTGAAGGTCCGATACCCTCCTGGCTGAGGTAATGGCTACCAAACAGGCAGTTTTCCAAGACAGAAAGTGCAAATCTACAGTTGCCACCAGTTCAAAAGGTGGGAAGACTAAGGCTTTTAAGACAAAGGTAAGGTCCCAAGGAGGTATTAGATCTTTCACTCGAGGTCGTAGCATGAAGGTTCCTTTCAGGAAGGTCTTGCAAAGTCTAGACGAGGCTAAGGAAGCCATGTTTTCCCCCACATGGAAGTTCAAAATGGCAGCCAGTTGGACTTTAATGGTAGAAGAACTAGCCCCTTGATGAAATATACTAGATAGAAACTCCAGAATAGTCGGGATTGGAGCTGGAAAGGGATCTATATTCCACTGAGATGTCCAAATAGAGAAGCCTTTCCATTTGCTACGGTATACCTTTCTGGTAGAAGACTTATGAGCCGCCGCCAGAATTTTTTTAACTGAAGCCAAACAGGGAGTCCTAATAATTAGTGGAACTGGAACAGCCAAGCTGTAAGCTTCAGACTGTTCAGGTCTGGGTGAGGAATCCCCGAAGGTTGAGAAATGAGATCTGGAACCAGATCCAAGGGGGAACCACTAGCTGAGACCAAAGAGAGGGGAACCAGACTTGGCGAAACCAGAATGGGGCAATGAGGATTAATGAGCTCCCCAGCCTGCCGGCTTTCTGAAGAAACTTCGGAATGAGAGGTAGCGGAGGATAAGTATAAAGAAGATCGGGAGGCCAAGCATGAACCAGTGCATCTCTGGGAACTTCCCCCTGAGGAGGGTTTAGAGCTTAGAACTCACTGCACTTTGCGTTGGAAGGAGATGCAAAGAGATCGCAGCAAGGCCAGCCCCACTTAAGGAAGATCTGCTCTGCTACTAAAGGATTCAGAGACCACTTGTAAGGCATCAGAATAGTCCTGCTGAGCCTGTCAGCTAAAATGCTGGACCATCCTGGAATGTGCATTGCCACCAGAAAGTGGCAAGTGGAGACCGCCCATTCCCACAATCTCATGGCTTCTCAACAAAGGGGGTAAGATCTGGTTCCACCCTGCTTGCTGATATACCAGACTACAGACATGTTGTCTGACTGGATGGCAATAGTCCCCAGAGGAAGATGGGCATGAAGGGCCTGCAACACTAGAAGATCCGCCCTCATCTCCAGGACACTGATATGCAAATTGGTCTCGGACAGGAAAAAGTGCCTTGGACTGTCCTTCCCGAGCAGTATCCCCCCCCCCTCCCCAGCTGGGAGGCATTCGTGGCCACTGTGGTCATGGGGAATCCTTCAGGAAAGGGACATCTTTGTACCAGATCCAGGGAGCGAATCCACCAGATGAGTGATTTTCTACAGGCGCGTGATATGCGTATCGGATGGGACAAGGGTAAGACCACGAGGGATCACTGAAACGCCAACGTCCACTGGAGAACTCTCATGTGCAGACGGGTGAACGGCAAGAGGATGATGGTGGCTGTGATAGAGCAACTGTGGCTGCTGATGGGATGGGAGGATTGAAGAACATAACAAATGTGAAGTTTCAGATTGTTTTTCCTCTCTGGGGTGAGATAGACTCTCATTTGAATAGTATCTAGCCGAGCTCCAATGAAGTTTAACCTCTGGACTGGGACCAGGGAAGATTTGCTGAGGTTGATCGTGATACCAATCTGTTTGAAAGGAGGAGGAAGTAATCCCTGGCTTGACACAGTAGACACCTGGTGGGGGCAACAAGGAGCCAATCACCCAGGTAGGGGTAGACCTGGATTCCCTGAAACCTCATGTAGGCTGCTACCACTGCCATGACTTTGGTGAACACCCTGGGGCTGTGGTGAGACCAAAGGATAGAGCTCTGAACTGATAATGATTGGCCCCCAGCCGGAAGCGAAGAAACCTACGGGAACACCTGTTCATCTTGATATGATAGTGTGCATCCTGGAGGCCGATCCAGCACATCCAATCCTCTGCCTGCAGACAGGGCAAAATGGCCTGAAGGGTGAGCATCCAGAATTTTTCCTTGGCTATTGACAGGTTCAGAATGGATAAATCCAGAATGTGTCTTTGGCACCAAAAAGAACCTGGAATAGATGCTTAATCCAGACTGATCTACGGGGGGGGGGGGGTTGAATGACTGGTTTTCTTAGCAGCTTTCTTATCTCTAATGCTGCTTCCTCCCTCTGTGTGGGTGGAACATCCGGGAGGAGTTTTGGTTGGAGAGCTGGTGCAACAAATGGAATGGAATAGCCTCTGGATTTGATTTTTAGCACCAAACAGTCTGTTGTCACAGGCTCCCACTCCACTGGGTGTAATGAAAGATGGCCCCCAACTGCCTTCAGAGATAAGCAGTCCGGCAACCCCTCAGGGTTGCTGCGTGGGTCTGTTCGAGAAAGGTTCCTGAAACCCAAAGTTCTTTGGACCTCCTCTGCCTCTGGGCCACTGTCTGTTGTAACCCCCTCTGCCTATGGGGGAAGAAGAGTCCTGAGTGTCGTGGGAGAACTGAGATCTCCAGAACCACATCTTCTTTGCCCCTTGTTGATTCTTGGAGAAGGATCTCTGAGGGGCAGAAAAGCAGACAGTGTCTTCCCGTCCTTCTCACTCTGGACCAGTGTCTCACATACAGACTTCCCAAACAGGGAAGAGCCATCATAAGAGAGCATTCGCAAAGGACGACTTGAAGGGTTCCAAGAATTGACAAAGCCAGAGCCACGCATGTCATCTCATTGCAATGCCGGACCCGGCCACCCTAGCGGCTCCTTCCATGGCATGGGAGAGGAGGAGCATGGATGAACTGGCAACCACTTTCAGAGTGACCATGCGTGCAGAGAATGTCTTCTTGCCCTCTGCCGACATGGTCTTTGGAGGCGACTCAGCAACTTCCTTGACTAAGTCACGCTGCAGTTGGATAATGCGCACCATGTTGTTCAGTTCCCTTATGGTCAAGGTGGCTAAAGCATAAACTTGCTTTCCCAAATGATCCATCATCCACAACTCCCGGTCAGGAGGATGGACCATAGAGCTCTCCTCTGTGAGCTCTTTCTTGGTGGCAGCTGCCACCATTATAGCGTCTACTGGGGACCCCTTGCTGCAACTGGATCTGTCTGAAAGAGGGCTAAGAATCTTATCTGGCCTTTTGGGGATTGGCTCCACTGTGTCCGGCTCCTTCCATGCTCTGGAGGTGATGAGGTCCATGAATGGATCTGCAGGGAGGGACACCCAGGATGTAGATGGGCCCGTGCTGAATGCCTCCAGGAACAATGACTCATCCTGGGTTGGTTTTTGGGTGGACAACCCCCCCCCCCCTCTTTGGCATAGGAGTTCCATGATGTCTCTAAAGGAGACATCTTCAGGGGGTGACCTGGGGGAACCTTCCCCTTCCTCCAAGTCAGCATAGTCAGTGAGGGACTCAGGAGAGGAGTCCAAGTGCTTCCTTTTACACATTCGCTTGCGAGGAACCTCCTCAGTAAGACTCTCTGAGGGGGACTCGCAAACTTGTTGCTGCTCCCTAGTGAGTGCTCCCTGTGGCAAATCAAGCACGGGCTGTCCCTGAGATGACAGGAAGGTCAGCGCCATACCCAGAACCGAGGGAGTCAGGATGGATTCCAAAAAGGAAATGGTCAGGAGTCTTGACCCACTCGAGAAGACCCTCTCCATCACATCAAACCCCAAAGGAGAGCAGACATCCTGAGAAATGAGTGATGAAGCCACTCCCCTTGGGTCCGATGGGGGAGCCAGAGCCGAGCCTACTGGAGCTGAGATACCCAGGAGGAGACTGCTCTATGACAAACTCGGAGCTGACAGCACCCCCTCTGATCCGATGCCCAGGCTACGGCTCTGAGAGCTTGGATCCGTATAAGTCGGATTCGACATGCTCAAGGCTACAGCTGGGGTCGAGGTACAAGATACTGCCTGTGCAGATTCCCCGACCCCGGGAACTCTCAGATCCACAAACTCCAAAACTGAGGGTCGGATCAGAGAAGGAACTATGGAGGTGAAAAAGGGTTGCGAGCACCCTGCTCCAGAGGGAGAGGGGGCAGGCAAGACTCCCATCTGGATCTGGGTACGGATGAACTTCCACATCATCCTGTCCATCTCTGACTCACTCAAGCTGCGGGTGGAACAGGAGGAAGATGCCACCGACACTGGTCGTGAGTGCCGGTGAGGGGAGGCTCTAGACAGTGGCCTAGACTCCGTCAGCTCCGGGGAAAACCTGGGTGAGTGGAGACATGGGGTAATGGGTCTAGGAGGGGTCCTGGACATAGAGGGAGGCCCCGATGGACCCGAGTGGTCAGGGAACCGCTTTCTAGGCCGATCCTTGTGTCTTTTCTCCCCCTCTGAAGGCCTCGAGCTGGGGGTTTGAATCCCAGAGGCCTGGGGAGGGGAGGATATGGTAGCAGCCGCTACTGAAGCAGAAGCAGTGATAGGGACAGCCATCCCTGATGCAGGCAGGAGCCCTTTCATCACTAATTTAGCCCTCCTGTCCTTAAGGGCTCTAGGGTTAAAGCCTGCGCAAATAGAACAGGCTGTCTAAATGGGCCGCTCCTAAACATACAACACACAGAGTGTGGCCATTGGCTGGAGAGAGCTTATGGCCACACTCCATGCATTTTCTAAAGACTGGCTTTGGGGTCTGAGCCATATCTTAAGAAGACCCCACACAAACACACACACTCACCCACACATGCTAACTACAACAATAGGAAAAGGATGGGGGTGGGGAAACACAGTACACAAACACTAACTTTTTAAACTCTTTTTTTTTTACCAACAAATACACATGAGTTAGGGGAGGTAAAAGTGGGAAAACAGGGCACCTAACCAGGGCTAAGTAACTCTAGAGCACTTACCCACAAGAAACAACATGCCTGGAGCTCAGCAACCACAATGCTTGGCAGTAAAGTGGCAAACGAGATCTGATGGAAGGAAGGAGATGGAAGGGCATTACGGCTAAGGAGAAGAGCTTGGATCACATGCTGGTGATGCGGCCATCTCACATCTAATCTGGACCTGAATACCACAGGTTGAAGATCAAATGAAGTAAACTACTTCAGATCTATATATTTCTTTATCAATGCTGACTTGGCGAGGGGTTACTGCACAGGCAGCCAACTGAACTAGTTACAGCAGTAACTCTTAACCTGTTTATAGTTCTTTTAGTTGTTTTGTTAGGTATTCTTTTCCATCATTTCACCTGCCAGACGTTATCACACATTTAATAATTTTGCCCAAGCACTTTTGTTCTCTGTTTTGTAGGTTATTCTGATTTACTGAAAAACAGATTAGAAATCTTGCTCTCTTCTTTTCTCTCTCTTTCAAACCACACTTATAAAACATTCTTGGAAATTGTTATAATCAGCTATGCTCAGGTGAACCTTCCTAGTCAATAAAATAAGTAGGTTTCTCAGCAGAAACAGTTTGCAAACTAATCAAAGTAGTAATTACAAATTTCAAAAGAAAAGTACCTATGTGTAAATATTTGCATACATGGTCGATATTTTTAGGTATACGAGGTACAAATCCCCCTGTGGTCACTATATGTAGGCAGCTGACTACCTGAAGCAGGGGGTCTATATTAGAACACCAAACATTTAAAATGTCGAGTGTTCTACTATCGAAGAAGCAGAAAACCAAATTCTTTCCTAGGGAAAGAATTCAGTTGTCTGTTTCTGTTTCTTCGGTATTTTCAGCGCTCTGTTGGAAAGTTACGGGTCGGGTACAGGTAAGTGTGCGATTGAGTGCGGGTTAGGTATGTTTGCGATTGTGTGGACATGAGGGTTAGGGCGGGTTAGGTTAGTTAGGGTTAGGGTGCGGGTGAGGTGAGTGTGCGAAAGTGATGGACCTTAGGGTTAGGTTTGGGTTAAAGTAAGTGGATAGTTAGTGGTGTGTGTATAGTTTAGTGTAGGCTTAGGTGTAAGATTTTAGGTGTATGTGTGTGAATTGTTGTTTGTTTGGTGTGCTTGTGTTATGTGTGTGTTTTGGAACAGCAAATTTTTTCCGTAGGAAAAAAATTCGCTGTTCTGAACGTTCAATGTTTGGTATTTTCGATTGACATTTTGAATGTTCAGTGTTCTAATATAGACCCGAAGCAGGCATGTCTAGATGTTTCTCATATTTTAGAAATTTCTTTCCAAAATCTCTGCACTTGATTGGTAAAAAAGGTCAAACAGGTACATGTGATTTCTTTTCCATAAAGTCATCATCATCTCGGGTCATCCGCTTGCTCATTTGTACACAGTTTGCATGAGGACATAAGAATTAAGCTTGTAGCTATGCCTGATGGCATTTCAAACTTTGTTCCAGCTTGTTACTCTATTATATAACATGTAGTGGCATCTGAGGTCAAGTTCTGTTTTTAGGAAGTTGGTTTGCTAGTTGCAAAAACAAGTTCAATCACAGAACTTCATGAAACACGCATAAATCCAATATAGTGCAATCAAAGCATGCAGAGTAATTTAAATCTGAAACATCTGAAAATTTGGCAACTCCTATTACAGCCATTAGTATATTTACCATTTCTGAGAATTGAAGCATGGTCTCCCCACAGTGGATAAAGCCAACTGACTAGCATGTTTAGCATCTGTACCGGCAGGCTACACAAATATTTTCAAAAATTAAGTATTTTCAGGATGTACTATTCCGGTTCTTTCAAAATTGGGAAGAAGTACTGTTAATGTCCCTGGTTCAAAAAACAATTCTCTCTCTTAAGAGAAGCAAATACTTTACTTATAGAGATTTGATTTCACAAACTCCTGTTATCGCCTCATTAACGGTGTTCTTGTTAAGTCTGCCAAATTACTGCAGGGCCCTACCATACATAAGATCAGTCATAGACTGCTTAAGTAAATAGTTGTCAGACATCAGCAACAGTAGTACTCTAGGGGTCACAAGCGTTCTACCAGTTTAAGAAAATGCTCAATTTACTGTCTATGTTGATCATACAGTCTATATACAAAGTTTGATTATTGCGTATTAGACTACTAGAATAGCATAAACTGTAGTAGGCTAGTTGTCAGAACAGCAGTTTGATGCTCCACAAGCCAAGACGTCAACATGAGCTTGGGATATTTTGCTCTTTGGGAGGAAGAGGTCACCTCTAGGCAGTATGCTAGCACACTTCACATCTGTTTAAATATGCAGTGGAATCATAGTACGTTGAAAACCATATGGCCAAAACAGTGTGACTTTAAGGTGCTATTGGGAAATTACATCATGGATATTACACAAGTAGGTCATTGCAGTCAGGCGGAGTAGTTAAGGGTTACCATGACATGCAGCTTAGTCAACTGCAGCTGCAAATTTGTAGGGTGAGAGTGACAACCTTACTGACACAGAGGATTTAGAATCAAGTCTTCACCCTTTCCTTTAGTCTTTGTAATAATATATGACTTAAGTGCAGTCATCCCTATTAAGTTTTCATCTTGCGGAGTTTACGTAATCTTTCGAGACTTTTACAAATCCCTACTATGCAATCAAAGATTTCTTTCATATAAAATGTGCTTTCCTTTCACAAAGGGTATTTCTTATGGATCTGTCAGAACTGTACAAACGTTTTTAGTGAACTCACATCCTGAACTTTGACAAAGCAACAAACAATGTAAACTGACAAATGCCTTTCATCAGTTTGCATTAAAGTGAACTGTAATACCATCTGCTGTTAAAATAACTTCTATAGAGCCTGCTGCAGGGGTGTAGTGGGATAAAACCCTGACTATGGCTCAGGTAACCCAAACTTAAGTTACGTCTTCAGTGCTTGATGGTACACGCAAGCCAGATGGGTGTGCCTATCATAAGTGGGGTACAAGAGGTGTGTTTTTATAGACAGATCACACCACTGCTCTGCTGAGATAGCCTCAGCTGGAGAGAGAGGACACTCATTCTGATGCAAATAGCACAAGCATGGAAGGTGTGGATGTGGCTATCCAAGCCAGTGGTGGTAGCCCCTTGCCAACACATATACATGAGCATGCATGAGCAGATAAAGGGGCATAACTGGTCCTTGTAGTAACCACTAGAACAGAGGCTAGCCCATAAATCTATCTGATTGAGGGGTGGCCTGATGTTCAGCAGGCACCGGGGGAGGGGGGGGGGGGCAAGACAAAAAAGTTCTAGTGGGTACTGTGTGGAAATTATAACTCCATGTTGCAAAACAAAGGTGAAATTAGTGTAAGCTGGTGAAAGTCATTTGTTGAACTGCAGTGTCACTCATGCAATATCAAAGATATGAGTTCTGAATAATAATATTTGGGAAATATAGAATTTTCATTTCTTCCTAACCATTCAAAGATGTGGTGCACCTGGCATTTTCTGAACTAATTTTTTTTTTCTGAACAGTTCTTGCCGTAACTGCTTTCTGACCATTTTATTTTGCTGATGCTCTCATCTAAGGACACACACTGATTAGTACAGTGAGTAAGCGTGTACCAGTTCAGCCTTAAAAATGAGCTGTAACAACTGCTGTTGTGCAAATATGTCAAAGGCAGAGCAACTACAGTCTGACTCTATACTAATGACTAGTCCCTGTGCAACTACAGTTTGAGTACAATTAGTTTTCTTGCAGCTACAGTCTGAATCTGAAGAATTAACTATGCAACTACAGTCCGAGTCTGTACAGATAACTAGTCTGCATGTAGCTACAGTTGGAATCTGTACAAATAACAAGTCCCTGTACACTTGCAGTCTGTGCCTGCTCTAATAACTAGTCCTTTTACACCTACAGTCTGAGTCTGTACAAATGACTAGTCCACATGCAACTACAGCCCGAGTCTGTAAAAATAACTAGTCCTCGTACACCTACAGTCTGAGTCTACACAAATGACTAGTCCACATATGCCTCCAGTCTGAGTCTGCACAAATAACTAGTCCCAGTACACCTACTGAGTTTGTTCAAATGACTAGCTCCCGTACACCTACAGTCAGACTAGGTGTATGGAGACTAGTCATTTGTACAGACTCAAAATGACTAGTTCCTGTGTAGCTCAGTCTGAGCCTGTACAAATGACTAGTCCCTGTGTGGCTACAGCCTGAGTCTTTACTAATAACTAGTCCCTGCATACCTATATTCTGTGCCTGTACAAGTGTTACAATTAACCATTATGCAGCTATTTCATCTGCCTATGTCACTAAAATCCATCTGCTGTTGTGTACTCCACTACTTTCTCAGGTTGTTTTCCTTCCAGGGGCTAGCACCCTGTCTGTAAAACATGTATTTCTTTCAGGCAAACTTCAGTCTTCTATCCTCTGTCTTCCACTTACACCCTTTCTTCCTTCTATTGTTACTTCTCCTTATGACCACCCTCTTCAACAAAAAAGTGAGTTCACAGCATGTCGGCCCTCTTTCCCTCTTTATCTAAAATGAGAATGCCCAGTGCTTTCAGCCCCCCCCCCCCCCAACATCCCCTTGAATATCTTGTTGACTTTTGTCAGCACACTGTTCACTTGCTTGATGACTTTTCTTAACCTCTGTTATCTTCCACAAGTATATGATCTGTATTTTCCAGAAGGGCAGACCTAGCACATGGCTGTCATGTACAGAGCAGTCTCTGTTGGGGGAGCACATATGTTGAAGGAAACAGAAATAAAGGCCATGTACAAACTCTTGTATTCAGCTGTATAGACACGTATATGCAGGATGAGCTAACATATTCATCCACTCACACAGCAGCAAAATGATCCTGCCACTGGCAGACCCATTTAAATAAAATTACCTTTGCAGGTGACTGGCAAAGGAATATATCAACCTCTGAAAACGGAAGAATGAAGCAACTACAAAACATAGGAATAAGACAGTTATATACTTTTTAAAAGTTTTTTAGAAGAAATTATTATTGCAATACGTCTACTGAGATCCATGTCTGACAGCTCTGTATAGTAGGCTACATACAGAAGTCAAGTAATGCATTTTCCAGTGGTTAACTCACAGAACAGTGCACAGGTCTCTTTCAGTGTGCACATTAAAATGTAGCTGTTTTTACATTGCTTCACTAATAATTCCAGAATTATTACTGATATAACACTGCTCCTTATAATCACCTGTGTCCAGCCTACAAAAACTTGACGAAAAATAAAAGCATTCTTTATGTTCTAACAGAGCCTGCCTAAGTGGTATGAAAAGCAATTTCATGACTACAGCCTGGAGAAACAAAACAAACTCATAAAATACTTACACTAGCATTTATATTTCACACACACAGTTTTAGCTCAGAGAGATACTTTGAACAGCATTCTCTGAGAACATTAAGTGTGACTTTTCTGCTTCATGAGAAATGGTTTCCTGCCTAATGCATACAGAGCTGGCCTGTCAGTCCAATTCTTTCCATGCTGCTGTAACCCAGTAGACCTTTTGTACTTACACTATGTTCTGACCACATGGCACAGCCAGGAAAATGAGCCGTAATGCAAGGAAGGTGGAAGGTATTGTGCTCCGTATTGGTGCTATTTATTTGCATTTGTTTATTTGGAAAGCCTGACTGGGCAAAAATAATTTATGTACTCACCATAATGTTCCGTCTGTGTTGTCCATTTTCATTCTTTCTCAACAAGTGGGTTCAGATCTGACTCAGCCACTTTTTACAGCTTGTGGATACTAGAAAGCTATTGAGCTCCTCCCTTACCCATAATGCTATAGTCCCCTACCATACATCAAATCTTGTTTGCTGTTCTTCTAGCTTTTTAGAACCTTAGAAACAATCATAATATGAGAAACCAATATCTGGAGCTAAAAGGCAGGAACATTGGTTCCCTTAGTATCTTCTCATTCTTCCAGAAGTCACAAACAAAATGGTAGGGGGTTGTAGGAAGGGGAGTCGAGGAAGAATGCAAATGGACAACACAGATGGAACATTACTGTGAGTACATAACTTCTTTATCTGATGTCAATTTTCATTCATTCTTCAACAAGTGGGACAGAGTCCCCAACTACCTGAATCCCAGCAGGACTCTAAGGAAGGATACTCCTGAGCATTGTTGAGCCGAAGGCTGCTCTTCCCCTCAAGACTAGATCCATTTTGTAATGAATAATAAAGGTGTGAGGAATACCCCAAGTTGCAGCCACACAGATATCATCCATGGAACACCTGGATAAGAATACTGATGAAGTTGTCATGGACCTGGTTGAATGGACTATTTAAGGTTTTGACAAATACAAACTCAATTTGTTTTAGACAAAAGGAAAGCAATCAGTTAATTACTGGCAAAAGTTACTTTAGTAAACGGTTTGTCCAATTTTGATTTCACAAAGGAAACAAATAACTGATCTGTTTTTCTCAGATTTTTTGTTCTATGTAAATAGAAACGTAACTGTCTGTGAACATCCAACAAATGTTACATGTATACTCCTTTGTGAAATCTGGAAAGAAAACTGGAAGATTAATAGATTGATGTTAGATTCTGACACAACCTTAGGAAGGAAGGGTGTGCTGGTTTGTAACACTACCCTTATCTTTATGGAAAATTAAATAAGGAAGCTTAGAAGATGGAGCTTGAAGTTCAGAGACACTCTGAACAGAGGTTATAGCTACTAAAAAGATAATCTTCCATGTTAAAAATTTGAGTTCACACTTAGCTGATGGTTCAAATAGAGATTGAGTTAAAGCTTGTAATATTAAATTCAAATCATATGTCGGAGTTGGAACATTAAAAGGGGGTCTAAGAAGAAAAATTCCCCTTATAAAGGCCTTACAAAGTTTTGAAGAAGGTAAGGAGGAGTCATTTACTCCTATGTGGAAATTAGAAATGGCAGCTAGTTGTACTTTAACAGTTAAGGAGCTAGCCCCTTCATTAAAAATTGCAGCCAAAAACTCATGATCTTTAGGTACTGGTGCTGAAAAAGAATCAACGTCTCTTTGTTGTTATGTCCAAAAAGCAAATCTTTTCCATTTACTTCTGTAAATTTTCCTAGTGAAAGCTTTATGGGAAGACAAAAGAATGCGATGTAAAGGGTAGGATAGCCTTGGTTGTCTGGCTATCAATGGAAGTGGAGAAACCATGCGGTCAAATTTAGGAATCATGCCTGTCGGCTGAATTAGGAGGTCTGGAATTGGATCGTGAATCCATGGTGGGCGAACTAGATGAGGCCAAAGAAAGTGGAACCAAATTTGACAAGACCAGTAAGATGCAACGAGGATGACTGTACTTTTCAATCGAGATGCTTTCAGAAGAGACTTGGGAATTACAGGAGTTGGGGGTAATCTTTAAGGAGATTGGGGGGCCATCATGGAGAAGAGTGTCTCTCGGTGATACCCCCGGTGGGGGGGATCAGGGCAAAGAACCTATTTCACTTGTTGTTGAAGAAGATCTCTACCTCAGTTTTCATGTTGAGAGACCACTCATGAGGCAATAAAATGGACCTGCTCATCTTGTCTGCTATCACGTTGGATTTCCCAAGAATGTTGGCATCAGAAATCAGTTGGATAAGATTGTCCATTGCCACACTCTCAGAGCTTCTCGACACAAAGGGTAAGATCTGGTTCCTCCTTGTTTGTTGATGTAGCATACCACTGACATATTGTCAGTCTGAATCACAACAGTCCCAGAATGGAGACAATCTTTAAGGGAATGGAGACAATCTTGAAAGGCTTGCAATGCTACGAGTACTGCTCTCATTTCCAGGACACTGATATGCGTGTTAGCCTCTTTGGGGGACCAGGTGCCTTGGACTGTCTTTCCCAAGAAGTAGCTCTGCCAACACCCAATTTGGGAAACATCTGTGATCACTATGGCTTTAAGCTGGGGAAGAATGATGGAGCAACCTTGTAAAATTTGATCTGAGCAAATCCACAGCAAGAGGTACTTTTTACATGCCTGAGTTATTATGATCTGGGTGGACACATTTTGGTGTAGAATAGACCACTGAGTTGCTAGGGTCCATTGAAGAATTCTCGCATGGTATTTTGCTAATGGAACCAGAACTTTCACAGCAGACATTGATCCTAAGGCTTGTGGAACCAATCGAGATGACAGAGAAGAATTTTGGATTATCTTTCTGACTTGAAACTGAATGGTTTGTACCCTTTTTAAGGAAAGGGAGGCTGTCACTGATACCATATTGAACAAGGCCCATATGAACTCTAATATTTAAGATGATTCTAGTTGAGATTCGTTGTGATTGTTAGTAATTCTCAGATGGGAGCAAAGCTGAAGTGCATAATACTGTGCTTTTATCAGAAGATGCCTGGTCAAAGCAGTTATAAGTCAGTCATACAAGTTTGGAAACACCCAGAATCCCTGCCGTCTCAAGTGAGCTACTACTATTGCCATGCATTTGGTGAACACCTTGGGGCCTGTGGTGAGGCCAAAGGGCAGTGCTCTAAATTGGTAACGATTGACTCCAAGCCAGAAGCACTGCTATCTTCTGGATTGTCTGTGATAGTACTCATCCTGAAGATGTATGGAGCACATCCAGTCATCCTTGTGCAGGAAAGGCAAAATGGACTGAACCGTGACCATCCAGAACTGTGTGCGCTGAACCAATTTGTTCAGATTGCTGAGATCCAAAACTGGTCTCCAGTCTCCTGTTTTCTTTGACACTAAAAGGAATCTTGAGCAAGTTCTACAATCTTTTTGATCTGGGGACCTCTTGGATGACTCTCTTTTCTAGCAACTTTCTTATTTCTAGTGCTGCTGCATTCCTCTAACTGGATGAAACATCTGGAATTTTTGTTTAGTGTTGAAGTGGGGGAAGGGAAAAGGATATTATATAACCTCTGGAAATAATCCTCTGCACCCATGTATCTTTTGTAATGTCTAGGCAGGCTCTCTGGTGCAGGGAGAGATGATCCCCGACTGCCTCCAGAGGTGGGCAATCAGGCCTCCTCTCAGGAGCGCTGGTAGGATCTGTCAGAGAAAGTATCTCTCAATCCTTGGTTCTGCAGGCCTCCTCTGCCTCATGGGTGGTGTCTTCCATTACAGTCCCCCCACCCCTCTTCCCCTGGAGAAACTATCTCCATGTGTATCATGGAAAGGGCCCTGGGATTTTCTGAACCACATTGTTGATTCCTAGAGAAGGTTCTTTGAGGAGTCAAAAAAAAATACGCCCACTGCAGACAGGGTCTGACCATCCTGCTCACATCTGGATAGTGTGTCTTTAACTTTGGGGCCAAACAAAGAACTTCTGTCAAAGGGAACACTGATGAAAGACGCCTTGAAAGGCTCTGCAAAATCACACAGGAGCATCCAAGCATGTCTCCTATGGAAATGCCTGAACGCACCTCCCTTGAGGTACCTTCGGCTGCATGTGAAATGAGCCTCATGGACGAACTGAAAATGGACTGTAGGGTAGCCAACTGTGAGGCAAAAAAGGTCTCTGCCTCAGAAGTAATGGTCCTGGAGAGAGATTTGGAGAGTTCTTTCATCAGATTCTTCTAAAGTCTGGTGAAGTGTGCCAAACAATTCAGCGACCAAAGTTGAAAGGTTGCTGAAGTATATACATGCTTCCCAAATCTGTCCAACACCCTAGACTCCTTAAATAGTGCATGCATGCAGCATAAAAGCTGTAACTAGACATACAACAAAAAAGCTGTTATATAAAAAAGGTGGGAATAATAATCCCTCAAGAATATGATTCTTTCTATAATGTCTTTAAACGTTAATGGTCTCAGACATAAATACAAAAAAAGAAAGAGTAGTGAAATATATTAAAAAATGTAGAGTGAAAATAACTATGCTACAGGAGACACACTTGGAAAGAACTGAACATGCAAATTTGATAAAGAAAGGTTTTTCGGATGGTTACTCAGTGGAATACCTGGGGCAAAGGAAGAGAGTGGGGGTACTAAAAAAAAAGATAATAATGGTAGATTTGTAGTACTAAGGTGCTACTGACAGGGGGGCAGGATTACACTGGTATGCATTTATATTCCAACAAAAACTGCTATAATGGAGATTAAGAAAATTCTGGGAGAAATAATCATAGGAGTTTACTAGGGTTAATGACCCTAGGGCCCTTTCAAGCTTAGCCAAGTGTTACCCTTATTTTCACAATCAGCACCTATCACCCCTGTCCAAGGGGTACATAGGTGGAACTCCTGCGGTGAATTTACAGTTATCCATCCAATCACCCAGATTGCATCTGAAGAGGGCCAATGAGATGCTCTACTTGGCATGAAGCAGGAGTCTGTTCCAAAGATGTGGTAACCTCTGGGAGACAAATCTGTCCCTCCAGCAGGTTCTATTAATGTCACATGCCAGGTTAAGGCCATTAGAGCATGTAACCCGTGTACCATTTGACTTACGGATATGCAGCATTTCCAATAAAGCAGGGTCAAAGATTGCCTTGTATGCAAGGCAGAGACTGCCCCTGAGTAGTCTGTATGAAACAGAATAAAGTGACAGTGATTTCAGATGATCCTCATAGGACAGATGCTGAAGACCTTGAATTTTCCTTGTGAAGAACCTTTGTGGTCTCTCCAATTGCTGCAGGAACCTGGAAAGGTACATACCAAAATGGACATTGTACTCTGTTATTGGCCTTATGAGGGAAGAGTAAAGGGAGGTTATAACTTGTTTTTTTCTGATGGCAATGCCCTTACTTATGAGATGAGCAATACAGAATGCCCTTCTTACCACTGTGGAGACATGGTGATGAAAGGTAAGGTTGCTGTCAACCTGTGTGCCCAGGTCTCTCACTACTGAGTGCGTACTTAGAGTGTTTTTATTGATGTGGTAGTTAGCAGGAACATCATTCTTACCGAAAGGGATGATAATGCATTTTTTTGCATTGAATTTAATGCCATTACTTTGGCACCAGTCATTTGTTTGTGTAAGAACCCCTTGTAGAATGTTGACATCATTTGGAGATTCTATGACCACTCTCAGTTTGCAGTCATCAGCAAACTTTGTCAGCCACAGACATTTAGTTTCAGTTTGCATTTCTCAGAAATAGATTCCAAACAGAAGAGGTCCCAGGACTGATCCCTGTGGAACATCACTGGTTACAGGTCTGCTGATGGAGGTGGATTCCCCTATTTTGACTACATGGGTTCTATCAGTGAGCCAGTTAGTGACCCATCTAATGATATATGTATTGATACCTAGCTGGGTGAGTTTGTCAATTATGTCTGAGTAGGGGATAATGTCAAAAGCCTTGGGTAAATCTAGGTAGGCTGTATGCACAGATTTCCCTTAATCAAGTCCTTGGTGACTGTCTCGAGGAAGTCCACCAGGTTTAACAGGCATCATCTCCCTTTGACAAATCCAAATTGAGTAGGGTTAAGTGTTTGGAGGTTACCAGTATATTTGTTGATAAGGTACATTATGATTCTCTTCATGGCCTTTCAGGTAAGGCTAGTCAGGCTAACAGGTCTATAGTTCCCAGGGTCACTGAAAGCACCACCTTTGTGTAAGGGGATAACGGTGGCCTTTTTCCATTGAGTTGGGATGAAGGCAGTGTTTAGACTATGATTGAAAAGCGTACCCAATGGCATTGCTAATTCTTGTTTGAGCCCATGTAGGATACAAACTGGGATGTTATCAGGTCCCATGGATGCTGTGTTTTTGACCTTAGAGATGGCGTTCAGTACCTGCTCTTTAGAGATACAAGGTAGAGTACAGGTGGCAGGGATGTCTTGGGGTAGGAGTGGCGGGGAGAGGGGAGTGAAGTTTTCACAGAACTTGTTGGCTAACAGGTTAGCAATGCCCACAGGCTTGGTATATATGGTATCACTAACTACCAGTTTGGCACAAATCTGGGCCTTTCCTTTTAGGTTACGAATGTAACTAAAGAACGCCTTATGGTTGTCCTTAGTTGAGGAAGCTAATCTGGATTCATAGTTAGCTTTGGAGGACTTCACAAGAAGTCTTATTCGCTTGTTTAAGCTGAGGAGGGAGTGTTTTCAGTTTACGGCTCACTTCCTCTTACTCTTAGACAGCAATTTCTTCCTCTTATTGTAAAGCCTGTTACTGGCACCTGTCCACCAGACAGGTTTGCTCTTCCTTGAGGAGCTTGCTTTGGTCCTATCAAGTATGGCCGAGTCAATGCAGTTGTTCATGTGTTTGTATAAAGCATTTATGTAGAACTCAGCATAGTTGCTAGTTCCAGTTGAGAGGGAGGTGCAGTGAAGCTATTTATATCATCCCATAAGAGGTTATAATCTGCTTTGGAGAAGTTTTTTAGTTTAGATGTTGCTGAGGGGGGGGGGGGGGGGTCAGGTGTGATAGTAATTTCGAATGAGAATGATTTATGGCCAGATCTCACCAGGGAAGACCTCACAATGGGGGCAGTACAGTGGTCACCCATATTGGTAACCACAAGATCCAGGATATTGGCACCAGATGCGGTGGAGTTAACTAGCTGGTCCACAGCATTGGAGTTATTGAAGTCGAGGAACCTTTGGGCAAGTGAGTTTGCGCACAAGTAATTTCCCCAGTCAATGGATGGGTAGTTAAAGTAGCCCAAAACCATGGTGTTTGGATGTATCTTGATAGACTCAAGTAGATCCAAATAGGCAGAGTGGGTGTCCTGATTCATGGAGGGGGTCCTGTAGCTGGCAATGACTTGAACAGGAGTCTTACCAACAGTTAATTGCACCTGAAGTATCTCCAGGAAATCATGCTAACTAACCTGAAGGTGTATTTATCTTTAATGAATACTGATGCACTGCCTCCTTTAGTTTTCATGCCATCAGTTTGTGGTCTGAATGTGTGGAAGGAGGTGTAGCCTGATATGGCTGGGGTGCTCTCCACAGCCTTGAATCAAGTCTCCATGACTGCATAAATGTCTATGTCTTCCTAGGTGAGGACTGCTTCCAGTGAATGCAGTTTCATGTTAAGACTCCTAGCATTCAGCAGCAAAACCTTAAGGCTGTTCTTAGATGGAGCTCGTATATCAGGAATTTTGTCCTTGAGACACTGCCTAAAAAAATCACTATGGGGGTGGCAGGAGCCTTGGCCAGTAGCCAAAATCCCAGGGGTGACAGATGAAGACCATCTCTGGTAAAGCATCGAGAGACAGATACTGCATTCCCTTGGAATGACACCAGAAACTAAGCAAATTACTGAAGTCTATCATTTTCTGTTTGTAGTGAATGAAGCAGCATCCTAGGTGAAGGTAAAATGCTGCTTAAGGTTAGGGACATACCAGCCTGAGACACACAGTCAGAGAACTCAATCACGTCTCTCTTCATATAGTCCAGAGAGGTACATCTCTAGCCAGTCACACCAACATGGACTATGACAGACTCATAACAGTAACTGTTGTTGAGAAACTGTGTGTTTATGTGTGATATGGTGGCTCCTAGCACCTAACAGACACCTGACTGTGACCCTCTCCTTATCTAGCCTGGTGAGAGGGATGTCTGTGTGTCTCACGGTGGAATCACCTATGACTAATATGTTTAGTTTTACCTTAATGGCTTGACAGATGAGACACTGGTATGTGAGCTATTATGTGTATTGTGTTCTGCATAGGAGGTATTATGCGTAGTGTGCTTGTGTTTGTGTTTGGGTGGTCTCTGGTGTATAGGTATGTTTCTGGTGGGAGCCTCCGCATATGTAGGTATGTATGATATGGGTTTGGGTGGAGTAGGAAGTGAGGTGTGCATGCTGACGACCCGCTCGTTGTCATATGTACTGACTGGTGTGTGAGAGAGCATAGATTCAAGGTTTTTAATATAATTGCGTCTCTCACATGTTGAATTTATGAGGTCTAGGAGCACAGAGTTATCGGTGAACATGAGGCAGTTACAAAAATTATCTCAGGATGCCCATGTCGACCAGGCTGGCTGGAGAAACTGAGGGAAATTGTACATCCATAGTGTTAGGTAACTTTATATGGTCAGGAAGTGATGTCGCTCTTAGGAATAGCTAGTGGGTGAGAGGTGTGTTGGTACCTCTGAGGCTAAGCTTGGTGTTTGACCTGACAGTAGAGCTGAGCCATGAAAAACCTCTGGAGGACCACTAGCAAAGTGCTAAGGGAAAGTTTAACAAGCAAAACGTTTGTTACTATAAAAACCAATGGTAACTACCTCTATGTGGCAGGGCACAATGATGCACTACATGCAAGAAAGCACAGATGCAGAGCTTACATAAAACAAGAAATAACTCAACTCAAACTAGCAAATAAGGACGCAGTCTCTGATCTCTAGTCCAACTGCCCTTGATTAGATGGGTCCCAGACAGCACTCTCCTCCCACAAGGGTGCAGAAAGGCCTTCTCCAACAAAGATGGCTTGAATTTGATGCTCAGAGGTTACAAAACAGACCCAGAAACAGGAAGCCTGGAACTGGGCTATGCTACAGCCGAACTAGTACAGTATGCAGTAAAATGTGGCCAAAAGCAGTTCCGACAATTCAGACAGACAGTAGAGTGGAAATACAAATTAATAGTGCAATACAAGAGCAGAAACAGGCACTTACAGTTAGTTGGAAGCAACGGATGCCTCAGATCTTTCAGTATCTTAGTGAAGAGCTGCTTTTAGTGCTCAAGTTTTACAAGATATTCTAGATTCCGTAAGACTGAATCTAGCCTATGCTAAAAATTGCAGAGGTATTTGAAATTTAAAGTGCTTAAAATCACAGTCACGACAGCAAAAAACAGTATAAAGCAGCAATTTGGTAAAACAATGTCCTCAATGCAATCAGGCTACTAACAAGCAGTAAAAAAAGAGGCAGTATAAATACAATTGAACACTTTTAAGACCAGCAGCAAAAGCAAAATAAAATATTAAAGTAGGAAAAGACACAGTATTAATACAGTAAAAGCAGTTGAATACAGTGTAATTTTTTTGTCAAGTAGAAAGGGAGGAAACAGAAGATAACTCAAGGTTAAGAAGCTAAGGGGTGGGCCTACCCAAATAGTCTCACTATACTCAATAGAATAAACTGATGCGATGGGTCTGTGAGGAGTGTCCAATAAAAAAAAATTTAAGAGGCAGGCACAACAAAAGCCACCAGGTTATAAGAACACAACAACAATAGGGTGGGTCTTTGCTTTACACAGACTTTCAAAGAATTTCCTATTTCTAATAGTTCCACAGGATCCCACTTTCAGCAAGGAATATTACTTATAGGTGGGGACTGGAATTTGATTTGCAATAGGGAAGATGTGGTCTGGAGGGGTCCAGAAAGGAAAATATAACAAAGAAGGGTAGAATTTTAAAGAAATTTATGAAAATATTTGGCATGGAAGATGTGAATTCAGTACTAGGAGTTTGGAGTGAATTTACATATTATTCCCCCAAGATATAAAAATTAGGCTAGGCTAGACAGAATTTATATTTCACAGGAACAGGTGCATTTAATTGAAGGTCTTGATACACAGCCAATAACTATTTCAGATCATGTGCCAATAATAACTAAAATATAAACGCAGGATAATGAAATAAAAATGAGACACTGGCACTTTCCCACCTATCTGTTGAAAAGACAGGAATTTAAGGAATGGGTAGTGGAAATTATCCAGGAGCTATTAGAGAATATAGAAATTTCTTCTGAAAATACAGCTAAGGAGTGGGATAAAATTAAAGTGGAATTTAAAAATAGGCTGTAAATACGACAGAGAGACAGGGTTATGTAGTAGCAAGAATTATTGAGAGAGACTGAAAAATGTTAAAGTACTGTATAAGAGGGGGAATCTGACAATACAAAAGGAGAAACAACTGTAAAATGTTAAAAAGAAAATAAGGGATTACCTCAATAATATGCATGAGTTTAGAAAGATTAATGTTAAGCAACTGTTTTTTGATAACTCTAGAGCACAAAAACTTTTTTTAGCACGACTCAAGCAACAGAAAGTAGAAAGGGCTGTCACCAAGCTTTAACTAGGAAGATAACAAGGAATCCTGCAGAAGTACTAGAAATATTTCAGAAATTCTATGAAAGTCTGTATAAAGCAGAAAAATGTGGAAATCAAGAAAAGGTACAAATGGAAATGTTTATGGAAGAATTAAATATGCCAAGGTTAGAAGTAGAGGAGGCTCAATTACTAACAGATAAGATAGGAGGAAATGAGATAAAAATGGTGATGTATAACCAATCTACAGGAAAGTCCCCAGGAATAGATGCTATTCCTGTGGAAGTTTCAAAGCTAGGTGGGAAGAAACAGATAAAGATCTGGAAGGTTTTGCTTAACAGTATTTTAAGAGGAGAAGTACCAACATCCTGGAAGAAAGTGGTGGTAACTGTAATACCTAAAGAGGGTAAAGATCCAGCTTCATGCAGGCCCAGTTCAATACTAAACCATGATTGTCGCTTTCATGTTAGGAATTTTCGTGGGTTCTGTTCAAGCAGCTTTATTTCGTACAAACATATTACTATTGTTGGCTATTGACTGTAACTTAAGTAACTTATATACAAACTAACAACTGCGGTCATACATGGGCTCTCTCTGGCTGCTTCTACAAAATGGCACTAGGGATTGCACGTGCCTGGAATTTATATGTGCACATACAGCCTTGCATGCTTCTTAAAGATATAGCGCACACACTTCACACTCTGATCTACATCGTCCCTCTTTGAAAAACAGATCTTGCAATTTGTCATGATATTATTTGGAATGTGGTAATCTATAGACATGCATTGTACAATACTAAATACGCTTATATATATATATATATATATATATACAATCGAGTCCACGTTGCTGCGTATTTCACAGTAGGCTTAGAAACTTGTCCATATTGTGTGACATAAAACTGGGAATTAGATTTAGCAACTTGGACAGTTTCTGCAAAATGGTTGATCTATGAAATGTTCAAATAACTTTCTGGAACAGAAGACTTTCGAACACATTCTGGTCTGAAAACAGTGTCTGACTCATTCTTTGACTTAGAGTTTGCATCACAGATACAACTGCAATGATGTTGATTCTGGTACAGGAAGAAGATGTCTGTGATTCCTCCTATACTCCACACCTTCGGAATTTACCATGTAGGATCTCGGCTTGGCACAGATGCCTGTAATCAGTCCTATTCGATCAAAACCTTTTGTCTGGACTCGTACCATCTTTCCTTCCCTCAATGGACGAAGTAATCTGCTCGATCTGCTGTAACTAGATTTCAGGATATTATGCTTCATAAACAATTGAGACTTGATGGTTTTACTGTTCTTGGGTTTAGGCTGCAACAAACTTGAAGAAATAGGTAGCGTAGTTCTAGTTTGCCTGGAAAGTAGTCTTTGAGCTGTTGAGCCAAGAATATCATCACGGGGGTCTATATTAAATCAGCAAACGCTTAAAAAAGCAAACGTTTATTTATCGACCCCAAGTAAGCGAAAGCTTACAATCCCAAACATTTGAAACAGCGATTTTTTTTCCCAGGAAAAAAAAAATTGCTATTCCACAAAAAAAATAAATGCCCCCCCACACACACCCCTACTTAAATATACCAACTCCGAGATCACACTACAGTGAGGAAAACAGCAAAGTAACAGAGATGGCCAAGCAATTTCTTTCCTTGGGAAAGAAATTGCATATATGCCTTTTCTCTATTTTGCTGTTTCGTGCTTTCAAATTCAATCAAGACACATTCGAAAGATTGCGTCTGACTATATAATAGGAACTCCATCACGGGGTATGTTCCTGAGATTAAGTAAATTCAAGAATACATGAGTATTGTCACACTTTTACTTTTCAAGTAATTGCTTTGCACTCTGTACTGCATGTTCAGCTAGACCATTGGATTGAGGATATTCAGGACTACTAGTGACATGTACAAAGTCCTATCCTTTTGCAAATTTCTGAAACAACTGGCTAATGAATTGCATACCATTGTCAGAAAAAAGTTTGTGTGGACTACCATGAACTGAGAAATGACATTTCAACTTTGTAATAACAGTAGTTGAGGTCAAGTTTGGTAGTAGATCAATCTCAAACCAATTTGAATAAGAGTCTACCAAAACTAAGTAGTGTTGCTTGTTCCACTCAAAGATATCAGTTGCTACAGTAGACCAAGGTAGTTCAGGAATTGGATTTAGGTGAAGTTTTTCTCTCTGCAAGTTTGGTCTAGTACATGTTCATACTGAACAAGAAGAAAGAATTCTATCAATGTCTTTTAATAATGAAGGCCAAAATACTAATTCTCTTGCTCTTCTCTTACTGGATGTGAATCCTGGGTGACCACAATGTGAAATCTGAATAATTCTTGCTGTAAGGGAGCAGGAACAAACAAGTTTAGGTCATTTGAAAATAATGCCATCTTCCATCAACAATTCATCTCTGTAAGGAAAATATGCATGCACCTCAGATGATACACTAGACTGCTTTGACAGCCATCCAACATTAATATAGAGATTGAGCTTCTGTGAAATTGGATCAGTCCGAGTGTGATTTCTTAACTCAAGTCTAATGGTGGAAAAATTATGCACTGACATCACATCAAAGTCAGAAGTCTCTGCATCAAGCTGTTCTGTTGTACTTCTGGGAGATCTGGATAAGGTATCAGCCAGATAAAGCAATTTGCCTTTTGTGTAGACCAATTTGAAATTGTACTTTTTGCAATTTATGCATCGTTCTTTGTAATCTCGCTAGAGCGGAATGCATAGGCTTCTTTAGAATAGTAACTAGAGGCTGATTATCAGTTTCAATCTGAATAGCTCTACCATAAATATAATCATGAAACTTGGAGGATGCAAATACTATAGTCAAAAGCTCTTTCTCAATTTGAGCATATTGCATCTCAATTTGGGTTAGTGTTCTAGATGCATAGGTTACTGGTCTGCCCTCTTGAAGTATAACTATAACTGCACCTAGGCCAAATTTTGAAGCATCACAGGAAAGAATAACTGGTTTGTTCACATCACAGTATCTTAACGTAGGTGGGGTGGGAATTTTCTGCTTCGGGTCTTCAAATGCCTTCTGATGATGTTCTAACCATGACCAATGAAACATTTTTACATGTTAACTCTCTTAAAGATGCTGTCAGCTCACTAAAGTGTGGTATAAATTTTGTCCAGAAAATGCTGCAAACTTTGTACATTGTCTGTCACTGACATGTCTAGAATAGTTGCTTGATTGGTTGCGTCAGGTCTCAAGCCTGCATTTGTAAACAAATGTCCTACGTACGTAACTTCCGGAACTCTGAATTTGCACTTCAGAGGATTGAGCTTTAAGTTCACTTCACTTGCTCTATCTAGAACTTTCTTGAGGTTTCTGTCATGCTCTGCTTCACCATTGCCTCCAACCAATAGATCATCTACTTTTATGGCACAGGGATAATCTGAAAAAATGTGTTCCATTGCATGCTGAAAAACTTCACTTGCAGAATTTATTCCAAATGGCATCCTTAGGAATCTGTATCTGCCAAACAGAGTACCAAAGTAGTTAGAAATGAGGATCTGCCATCAAGCAGCACTTGCCAAAATGAACTCTATGCATCCAAAGCAGAAAATACAGTGCCATTCAGTATCAGAGCTGCAACTTCTTCGACTGTGCGCACTGGATGATACAGTCTTTTTAATGGTCTGTTCAAATCTTTTGGGTCAATGTGTATTCTGATTTCATCTGAACCTTTCTTGTGAGCGGCTACCATGGACAACACCCATTCTGTTAGTTCTGTGACTGGACAAATCACACCTTGCTGCACCATTTTATCCAACTGAGATTTAACTTTATCTTACATAGCTATCGGAACTCTTCTTGCTGGTCTGACTAATGGGGTGAACTCTGGGTCTAACTTCACGGAATATACAACTGGGAGTTTCCCCAATTTGTCATCGAAAACATCAGCATACTCTGAGAAAATGGCTTGGAGAAATTGGAACTCGGAACTGTACTTACATGATGAACAACTTTAGCAAAGGAAAGCAGATTCATTCTTAAATTATCTTTGAGACCCAATAAAGACTGCACTGGTCATCAGACTATGCAGAATAACAAGTTATAACAGTTCTCGGCCAAATAACATGAAAGTATCACTGAACCTTTGGTTTGAATTTCTTTATAGGTTCATAGGTGTGTACTAGGCTAATGGCCTTGGAGCCTTTACAAGCCTAGCCCATAGGATTACCCTGGCATTGTGCCACCCGACCTTAGTTCCTAGTGCCTCTGTCGAGTAAAGCCATTGGAGTGATCCCTGGGGTGAATATTCTCTTTACCTCCATAAACAACAAGTCTCGCACTGCTGGTTACATTGAGTTGTTTGTTAGTTCTCACTTTTGCAAATGTGTCTGCTGATATAACATTACACTCTGATCCAGTGTCTACTTTGAGCTCTGTGGATTTTCCATTAATCCAGACAGTACAAAACACTTCACTTCTTGTTAATAAGTTTACTGCATCAACTCTTTCTTCAAGCACTGATACACCATCTACATAGAAAGCTGACTGTTTCGGCTCTACTTGATCAAGTTGCTTTTTTCTGCAATCTTTCTTTACAACTATGTGAGGCTTACTTGATTTACAAAACTTTTGGAAATGGTTCCAGTTTTTACACTTCTGACATTGCTGAGCAAATGCGAAGCACTTCTCTCTTTCAGACTCTTGATTCACACCACATTTGCGACAGTTAGCAATAAAGCTATATTTGGGTTTTGCTGATTCATGTTTGTATTGCACTGAAGATGGTGCTGGAGCTTGCACTTTTTCTGGAACTTTCTAGAAAACCTTGTGGTTTCTTTGGAAATCCTGTAGCTTCCACATGCTTAGGCCTGTTCTTGTTTGTCACGTGCTGCATACTATCTATGTTTGCTCTGGAGCGAATTGAACCTATGCTTTTGTCACTCACAAGCATACTTGTATGTTTTTCTGTTACCTCATGGATTTGACAAATCTCTGTGGCTTTGCTTAATGTTAAATCACTGTCACGAAGTAAAATCTTTTTCACAGTAGCACTATTAATACCATATACAAGACTGTCCTTTATCAGCTCATCTTTTAGTTAACCAAACAGACACGTTTTAGCTCTGTTTCTCAAGTCAGTTATATAAGCTATAAATCTTTCCTCTGGTTTTTGATCTCTTGTGTAAAACAAATGTCTCTGTAAAGTAACATTCGTCTTGGGGTTGCACATTTCTCTAAACTTGTGCTTCAAACACTCGGGGTCCTCCCTTAATTCAGCTTGTACAACAATATGGCAGTCCACACCTTCTCCTTCATACACTGCTGGTGCATACACAAATGAACACAGTCTTTCTATGGCCTCAGACCCTGCTAGATTTAGCAAAATGAATGCCCTGGTGCGTGCATCTCTATCTACATAAGCTGCATGCATGAAAATGTCGTATGCATGTTCATATATTTTCCAGTTCTCTGCAACATTTGATCAAACACAAGTGGTAGGCGTTTTCGAAATCCAGCTGCCATATTAACACATACCAGTGAAGGGGTTTTGCAAATAAGCATGACTATACACACATACACATGCGCATAAGTTGCAGGCATAAACAGAACTTGTCCAATGTCTTCATGCTCTGAACTTATACTTTCGTTGTGCTTATCGGAATTATGCAAATGAACAAACTCGTAGTACTTTCAAATAACTGGACTTTGCAAAATAACTTTTCGGGCTTTTCGATGCTTCCGGAATTTTATCCGTAAAGGCAGAAATGCTAAAGTAATACACCATCACTTGCTATACTTTCACAATTTTATCAGTAAAGGCAGAAATACTAAAATCATGCGTCATCACTTGCTAAAGTCATCACTTTAAGAAACATTCAAGAACTTTACGATGTGGCTGAGTAATTCACGAGCACTGTAATACTCTTGTAATGTCATCTTTTTAAGAAAACACTTCTAATCAGTGTAAGGAATATGTCAAACAACTGCACAATGAGAATAAATCGAACATCTGTTGCCCAAAACTCAATAACCTTTGAAGTAAATGCACTTTCTGAATAACTGCATACAGCACACCGAAATGTCCCCAAAGTGGCGGCACTTTGCTATGCAACTCTTTACAATAGAAGAAGCACTCTGTAATGGCGGCACTTTGCAAAGAGACACACCCAGCATAAGTTTTTTTTTTTTTTTTTTAAATAGCTACACTTTGACTGGATTGCACAAAATAATTGCACTTTGCACACAATGAATGCTTCAAAATACAAGCACAGTAATAAGCATACATTGTAAGTACACACTCTGAGATATTTCAAATAACTTTAGTTATACCCTTGATACAATACGAAATCGTAGTTATGCACAAACACAGCACTTTGCCCAAAACACATGCAGTAGCATTGCTTTATTTTTGCTTAATGTGGCCTTTTCTTTTTGTAATTGTTTTGCTCGTTTAAGCCATTTTCATGCCCAACATGCTTTGCTTGTGCTCGTTTTACTCTAAACATGCCCAACTTTGCCTTAAAACATTCGTTTTGCTTTAAACATACTTGTTTTAGCTTTACTGTTAATTGTTTCATCAAATACTTTTATCTTAAACATTTTCTTTAGTCAACAAACTTTTCAAACTTTCTGCTTGCCTGACATTGCAGTTTGTGCACCTATAATGCCCCTTTTTTCCGTCTTTCGCAGCTAGTAAATATTTTGTGTTATTTCTCATTACCTTTGATTCTTTCTGGTTATGTTTGTACTCTTTCCACTCAGTTTTACCTTCACTGTCATCTTTACATCTCATGGCTCAGAATATTCTTCTCTCTTCCATCCCAATTCTGACACCATGTCGCTTTCGTGTTAGGACACGAATAAACAAATCTTTGTGGCTTCTGTTCAAGCAGCTTTATTTCATACACATTACTATTGTTGACTACTGACTTAAGTAACTTATATACAAACTATCAACAGCAGTCAAGCATGCTCACTCTCTGGCTCTTTCTACAAAATGGCACTAGGGATTGCACGTGTCTGGAATTTATACGTGGACGTACAGCCTCACATGCTTCTTAAAGGTACAGAACACACATTTCACACTGATCTACAATGATTATGAAGTGTTCATAATAGCTAAAAGAATGGCAAGACTGTTGCCAAAATTGATAGATATGAATTATTAAAATTTTCAAATCTAGGTGCTTAGGATTTCCCTCTCTCTCCTCCCCTTGGCTGACCTGGTGTGACTCAGTTTGAACTCTACAGTTCTCTACAAAACGGTGGCTACAGGACTGCAATCAGTTTCTCTCAGCATTTAAGCAGATTGAACTTTACAGTTCCCTACAAAACGGTGTCTACAGGACTGCAACCAGTTTCTATCAGCATTTAAGCAGATTGAACTCTACAGTTCCCTACAAAATGGTGTCTACAGGACTGCAATCAGTTTCTCTCTCTCATCATTTAAGCAGAGTAGGTTGCTAAATTCTGATTCTGCACAGAATGCTCTATTTTATTGCAGAGGCTCTATAAGTAGCTAGTGACTTTACTGAATTTCTGTGGTAATATTTGTGTTTAAACTGAAACTGTACCTAGAGAAAGTGTATAATCAGAGCTCCTACTTGCTGCATGTGTTTTTAATGTTTAAATTGCACACAAACATTGAAGGAGTGCTTTTATGACTTGAATAACTTGGACTAGCTATACCTGAAGTGCTAAAACTGGCAATTTTCCAGTTATACAATTGTGAACAATTGATTTAGTTTTTCTGGTATATCTTTAAAATCTGGCAAGTGTTTATTTACTGCATCGCTCTCGTGCTTAGATTTCTTAGCTATAAATATAAGTTCATTCTGAAGTGTACTACTTTACCCCCCACCATCAAACCTTTCTGAATGTATTATTATAAAATAACTGCCTGTTGTTGCCTTCATGCTTACCCTAGAATCTCTGCTTTTCTCTTTTCCTAGTTGAACTTTACAGTTCCCTACAAAATGGTGTCTACAGGACTGCAATAAGTTTCTCTCAGCATTTAAGCAGAGTAGGTTGCACACAAAAAGCATTTGTTAAACTTTCACTTACAGTGCTGTGTAATTAAGCAGGTCACCATTTTGGTCAGCCATAGGGCTCTTTTTTCTACTTGAGTGTTTGCCTCCTTCACCTGTAACTTAAGTAAACTGACTCTTAAATTAAGAACTATAATACTTACCTTATAGCTTTAGGACACCTTAGGAAACCTTGTAAACTGCAATAGCCTGACATTTGCCAATAACCTTTGTAAAAATTCCCAAAATTGTATACTGTTGGTCTGTCTTTCCTGCTAAACATAAGTGAAATTACAGTGCTGAGTGCAAGTAACAGTAAAATTAAAGTACTGAGTGCAAATAACATTATAGTGCTGAGTGCAGATTTTAGGCCCTTACATTCAACTTACCTTTGGTGTGGTGTCTTGAGTCAATCAGGGTATTCCCTGTAACCACTCCTACTGCCTTCTCTTTTCCCCCACCCCCTCTTTCCTCAAACAGGTTAAAATGCTACAATTCAGTACAGGCATAATTTTCAAATCTAGGTGCTTAGGATTTTCCTCTCTCTTCCCCCCTTGGCTGACCTGGTGTGACTCACTGTACGTTTCTTCATTGAATGGACCTTTTATTGTTTATTGTGTAACTGAATGACCTCCTGCTAAATTCTGATTCTGCACAGAATGCTCTATTTTATTGCAGAGGCTCTATAAGTAGCTAGTGACTTTACTGAATTTCTGTGGTAATATTTGTGTTTAAACTGAAACTGTACCTAGAGAAAGTGTATAATCAGAGCTCCTGCTTGCTGCATGTGTTTTTAATGTTTAAATTGCGCGCACACATTGAAGAAGTGCTTTTATGACTTGAATAACTTGGGCTAGCTATACTTGAAGTGCTTTTACTGGCAATTTTCCAGTTGTACAATTGTGAACAATTGATTTAGTTTTCTAGTATATCTTTAAAATCTGGCAAGTGTTTATTTACTGCATTGCTCTCTTGCTTAGAGTTCTTAGCTATAAATCTAAGTTCATTCTGAAGTGTGCTACTTTACCCCACACCATCAAACCTTTCTGAATGCATTATTATAAAATAACTGCCTGTTGTTGCCTTCATGCTTACCCTAGAACCTCTGCTTTTCTCTTTTCCTAGTTGAACTCTACAGCTCCATACAAAACTGTGTCTACAGGACTGCAATCAGTTTCTCTCCGCATTTAAGCAGAGTAGGTTGCTTGTTAAGCTTTCACTTACAGTGCTGTGTAACTAAGCAGGTCACCATTTGGGACAGCCATAGGGCTTCTTTTTCTACTTGAGTGTTTGCCTCCTTCCCCTGTAACTTAAGTAAACTGACTCTTACATTAAGAACTATAATACTTACCTTATAGCTTTAGGACACCTTAGGAAACCTTGCAAACTGCAATAGCCTGACATTTGCACAAATAACCCTTGTAAAAATTCCCCAAATTGTATACTGTTGGTCTGTCTTTCCTGCTAAACATAAGTGAAATTACAGTGCTGAGTGCAACTAACATTAAAATTAAAGTACTGAGTGCAAATAACATTATAGTGCTGAGTACAGATTTTAGGCCCTTACATTCAACTTACCTTTGGTGTGGTGTCTTGAGTCAATCAGGGTATTCCCTGTAACCACTCCTACTGCCTTCTCTTTTCCCCCACCCCCTCTTTCCTCAAACAGGTTAAACTACTACAATTCAGTACAGGCATCATGTTCAAATCTAGGTGCTTAGGATTTCCCTCTCTCTTCCCCCCTTGGCTGACCTGGTGTGACTCAGTGCAAGTTTCTTCATTGTATGGACCTTTTACTGTTTTTTGTATAACTGAATGACCTACTGCTAAATTCTGATTCTGCACAGAATGCTCTATTTTATTGCAGAGGCTCTATAAGTAGCTAGTGACTTTACTGAATTTCTGTGGTAATATTTGTGTTTAAACTGAAACTGTACCTAGAGATAGTGTATAATCAGAGCTCCTACTTGCTCCATGTGTTTTTAATGTTTAAATTGCACACACACATTGAAGAAGTGCTTTTATGACTTGAATAACTTGGGCTAGCTATACCTGAAGTGCTTTTATTGGCAATTTTCCAGTTGTACAATTGTGAACAATTGATTTAGTTTTTCTGGTATATCTTTAAAATCTGGCAGGTGTTTATTTATTGCATTGCTCTCTTGCTTAGTTTTCTTAGCTATAAATCTAAGTTCATTCTGAAGTGTGCTACTTTACCCCCCACCATCAAACCTTTCTAAATGTATTATTATAAAATATCCGCCTGTTGTTGCCTTCATGCGTACTGTAGAATCTCTGCTTTTCCCTTTTCCTAGTTGAACTCTACAATTCCCTACAAAACGGTGTCTACAGGACTGCAATCAGTTTCTCTCAGCATTTAAGCAGAGTAGGTTGCACACAAAAAGCATTTGTTAAGCTTTCACTTACAGTGCTGTGTAACTAAGCAGGTCACCATTTGGGTCAGCCATAGGGCTCTTTTTTCTACTTGAGTGTTTGCCTCCTTCCCCTGTAACTTAAGTAAACTGACTCTTACATTAAGAACTATACTTACCTTATAGCTTTAGGACACCTTAGGAAACCTTGCAAACTGCAATAGCCTGAAATCTAAAACCTTCCCTGATGGATTTAACTACTGTGGTGTCCTAGATGAGTGTATGTCTCTAAATGTAAGTACATTGGCTTCTATTGCACAGAGTATAAGTTAAAAATACTAGTGACTGATGCATACTGGTTTTAGATGCTGCCATTGGGAAATTTAGGCTCTCTTGTTTGTAAACACACAGACACCTTTCTAGTCCTCTCTTTTTCCCCCTCCATATCTACACACCACAGACAGCTTTCTAGCCCCTGTTCTATTCCAACCTACCACCGGAATAAGCCTAGCTGATTGTTTTTCGCTAACTGCTTCAGTATCTGTTCCTACCCGCTTCGTTCGCCCTGCGGGCTTAATCAGCTCCCCTCCCTACCCCCAATTCCCACCCACCCACAGGGGTCCTACCCTTAAACTTACTAACCACACCTCTTCCTCTTCCCATTACTCTCTAACCACACCTTTTCCTCTTCCCATTACTCTCTAACCACACCTCTTCCTCTTCCCATTACTCTCTAACCACACCTCTTCCTCTTCCTATTACTCTCTAACCACACCTATTCCTCTTACCATTACTCTCATTACATGTCTCTTGCTCTTACCATTACTCTTCAAACACATTCTTCCTCCTACCTTTACTTTCTAAACATTCTCCAGTTACTCAACTGCACTAATATTAACCTCTCACCACTCTCCTTTTATCACACCACACCCTACTCCCTTCTTTCATCTCCACCCAGTGAATTTATTTTTCTACCTACATTTATTCATACAATGCATAAACAACCCATCCCATCTTATGTCCCACTCTTATTCACACTCTCACTACTACCTCCTTTAATCCTCGCCCATCTTTTCACCTCCTTTGAAAACCCACTAGGCCCATACCTAAACTACCCCAAGAAAGAAACCAACTCTCCAAACTTTCCTGAGACTAGACCGAGTATCCAAGAAAGGTGGTGGGGTTGCTGTCCTATATAAATCTAGCTTACAATTAACCACTCACAACTGTAAACCACCTATAGACTCCAATGCAGAAATATTATTATAAAATAACTGCCTGTTGCTTCCTTCATGCTTACCCTAGAATCTCTGCTTTTCTCTTTTCCTAGTTGAACTCTACAGTTCCCTACAAAACTGTGTCTACAGGACTGCAATCAGTTTCTCTCAGCATTTAAACAGAGTAGGTTGCACATAAAAAGCATTTGTTAAGCTTTCACTTACAGTGCTGTGTAATTAAGCAGGTCACTATTTGGGTCAGCCATAGGGCTCTTTTTTCTACTTGAGTGTTTGCCTCCTTCCCCTGTAACTTAAGTAAACTGACTCTTACATTAAAAACTATAATACGTACCTTATAGCTTTAGGACACCTTAGGAAACCTTGTAAACTGCAATAGCCCCGCTACGTTCGCCCTTGCTGCGCTCGGGCTCTCTTTACTCCCCTCCCTGGCCCCAATTCCCTCCCACCCCCAGTACCTCTCAATTTATAGTACTATAGCCACTCCCCCACTTTCTAGATCCTATCTGCTTTCATCTGGGATAATTCGTCCCACCCCCATTCTTTTCCTACATTTTAATAGCACCTATTAGCTTTCATCTGGCATTCTCCCATCCCACTTCCAGTACCTTTACCTCACCACTCTATCTTCTGGTGTTGCATCACCAGGTAAAAAAGTTCCTTAACTCACTAGCTGAAACACAGATAATGATATACTCCTCTTTACTACCCCTCTTGTTCGCACCATACCTCCTTACCTTGTATGAAAACCAGTTTCTCACGGGATTTCAGGTCCCAAAAGGCCATACTATCACCCCAGCTGTAAATCCTCCCACCTTCAGCCATACTTACAGCACCAGGTCCTATCCAACTTCTTGTTCAGTCTATCAACATCTCAACCCCAGGCACATTAGCTCTAGATCCAAACACTACCACAAACTAATAAACAAATTCCTGAAGTTCATCACCAAGTATAGACTTAACCTAATACTTGGTGGCGATATTCACCCCAACCCTGGCCCACCCACTTCAGATACACATACCCCCTCTACTTGCAATCTAAGCTACAAACCTACAATTAATAGGCCAACTAACTCTCTCCTAGCCTGTCATCTCAATATTAGAAGCATTAATAACAAGGTATATGAATTGCATGCACTTCTGGATGTCCACTCTCCTGAGATTCTCTGTTTATCTGAAACCTGGTTAAAATCTAACACTACAGACAATGAAGTGTTACCACCTGGGTACAACATACACAAGCTGGATCGTGCTTCGAGGAAAGGGGGTGGGGTAGCTGTACTCTATAAATCTGAGTTGAATGTCACCATAGATGTAATACAACCACCTCAGATTAATAACTCGGAGATTCTTGCCACCAAATTGCAACTTAATAAAAATAAATGCATTAATATCATCTGTATGTACATACCCCCAGGTAGCAATATATCTACACATGAAGATATCTTGCACTGGCTATCATGTCACTACCCCCAAGAAACCCTACTACTTGGACACTTTAATATAGACTGGGGCACCTGTTCCTCAGAATCCCCAACCACCCATATTAACCTGCAAGCATTTACACAAATCATATTCACCCCTAGCAGGATAGGTAAACCCAACCAAAAAGAAAGCATACTTGACTGGGTACTCATAAATAGTCACCCCCAACTGTACACCTCTGGTACCCTCCCTGATGGCCTAAGTGATCACCTTCTCACCTATGTAATTAAGCACAAAGCCATTAATTCCCAACAACCCTTACTCAGAAAGTTTAGAAACAATATAAACTTTGACCCTGCCAAATTCCAACAAGAACTAAACTCATGTAATTGGTCTATTCTAAAACACCTCCCCTTAGAGGAAGCAGTAGCATACTTTAACAACAAATTCCTTGAGATCCTTGATTTGCATGCACCTGTTCGTTCAAAGAGAACAAAGGCAAAAACTGCGCCATGACTTTCTAAAGAGTCTAAACTCAAAATTACCCTTAGAAACAAAGCATGGGCTTTATGGCGTTCTTCTAAAGACCCCCAAGATCACATTAAATACAGGCAATCCAGGAACGAAACTAAAAAATCCATTTTACAAGACAAAAAACAATACTACTGTAATTTACAGACAGTAAATCAAAATAACCCTCAGAAGTTTTGGACAGGTTTAAATAATCTACTACATCCTGGACAAACTTCAACCCCTATCCCTGCTGCTACTATTGATAAAACCCCTGAAGATGTTTCTGACAGTTTTAACCGATTCTTTACTGAGACAATTGAAGCTCTAGCTAGCCAACTACCTCCTAGCTCCCCTGGTCCTGAAAGTAGCACCCCTAGAAACCTACTCGCATTCAGCTTCAAACCAGTCGCCACTTCATTTATCCGTACCTTGATCAAAAAATTAAAACCCACTACACTTTCTGTTGATCAACTCCCTGCCAAGTACCTACAAAAATCAGCTGATGCTATAGCTTACCCCGTCTCAATACTAATCAATCGAACCATAGTAGAAGCTAAAATTCCCACCATCTGGAAAATATCCTATGTAATCCCACTTCACAAAGGAGGCAGCTCTACTGAATTCTCCAATTACAGGCCAATAGCTATACTCTCTCCACTTGCAAAGATTATGGAAAATGTATTCATAGACAACTCATGCTCCACCTAATCCAGAATCACCTTATGGCAGACACTCAGCATGGTTTCCATCCTCATCACAGCACTACTTCAGCCCTCCTAGCCTTTACCAACACCATAAACCATAATCACAACAATAATTATATATCCTCAGCCCTCTTCCTGGATCTTTCCAAGGTATTCAATATGGTTGATCACCAACTTTTAATCCACACCCTGCAAACATTCTGTCTACATACTAGAGCCCTTCAATGGTTTCAATCCTACCTGAATGGTCGACAGCAGGCTGCCCTCTGGCAGAACAAACTCTCTAACCTTCTACCTAACACCCTTGGAGTACTACAGGGCTCTATACTAGGGCCCTTGCTGTTCTCCATCTTCATTAACAACCTTTATACTGTCATCCCAAAAGTCAGCTGTATCCAATATACTGATGACTCTACTCTGATTTGCTCAGCCACATCTCCAATAGAGTTATGGTCAGCTACGCAGACCACCTTTAATACAATAGAAAACTGGCTTTCTGAACGTCGTCTGATCCTAAATCCCAAAAAAAACTAAAATGCTGTTATTTTCACCAACACGTAGGTCTACCGCTTTCACTTTTACCATAAATTCAAATGATGGCACAATAATCTCCCTTGACCCCTCTACAAAACTATTAGGTGTCATCATAGATAATAATCTAAAATTCAACCTACATGTTAACCAAACTATCAAAACCATCAACAAAAAAACTAGGGTCATTTTACAGAATAAAAGCCTTCCTAACCCCTCCAACTAAAATTGCCATAGCTCGCTCTCACCTTCTTTCAACCCTTCTGCATGCACCCCCTCTACTCTCGAATTTAAACAAGACTGTCCTTAACAAACTCTCAATGTGCTACAACCACATTGCCAGGTTTGCCACTGGGCTGCCATTTAGGACACATCATTGCATCAATCTAAATCAGCTTGGGTGGCTTGAACTACCCAGCCTAATCCAGTATAACCAACTGATTATGGCCTATAAAATCCTCTATAATCCGAACAATACTCCTGCACTCAAAAATATTATCACCCCCTATAACAATCCTAGACTGCTTCGATCCTCTAATAAACTACTAATTCAGACTAGCAAAATTAATAACACAGCCGGTGACTTTCTCTTTGCAAATTCTGTAAGTAGATCCTGGAGCTCTCTTCCAGCTGATATTACCTTACTTTCCACCTAAGGTCAATTTAAAACTAGACTCAAACAACATTTGTCACTTAACTGGCTATGTCACTGTATCAAGCCTGGCTAACTCTCTCTAGAATGTGCACAATTTGTTAACCAGTTTACTGTATAATTTTAATTTAATCCTGACTTACGCTGGGGATTAACTCTAACCTGTGGAACTTGTTTAACTTGCTTACTTATGTAATCTCTGTAAATAGTCTGTTTGTATTATGCAATGCTGGTATTATGCAATGCTGTATCTGCTTACCCTTGGAGCTTTTCTCCCCGGGCCTCCACTGAAAATGGACATGCATCCAGTCGGACTATCCCGGTCAACAACTGTAAAATAAAAATAAAATAAATATGGATCAATGTGGTTTTGTGCAGGCAAATATTTGAGAACATTAACAGAACAGTGATTATTTGGGAAGAGACTAAACAAAAGATAATTCAAAAACTGAGAAATTGGAAGCTCTGTTATATGGATATGGATAGCAAGATACAAGCAGTGAAAATGTTTTTAGTCCCTTTAGTCTTGTACACAAGTCAGGCATATTTTTATCAAACAGAGAAGTTGTGGATAGCAATTAATAAAAAGCTGAAGGACTTTATCTGGGAGGGGAAGATGGCAAGAGTCAAGTGGGATAAGCTTATTCTTCTAACAGAACAGGGCGAATTGGGATTACCCAAGTTGAGGGGGTATTTCAGATCAACACTGTTAAGACTCCTATGCACAGCACAAGCAGAAAACTGTAATTCAAAGTGGAAAGGTATGATGAAACTGGAGGGGAGCTCAAGAAACAAGGAGAGACTGGGATTTTGGATGCAGACCTTTAAGGAGAATAACAATAATCATACAAAATATTATATTCATAACATAACAGAAAGTATTCTAAGAACTAAGCCAACATGGGAATGAAGACAAGAGATTCTGTCGATATGGATGCCTGCAATTAGGGATACAGACAACAGGCAAGAGGTCCCTGGAATACATTGGAGAAAACTGGCAAAGAAACCAAGGTATTGGGAGCAAATAACTAGAGAGGGAGAGGTAATAGAATGGGAAGATGCCAAGAAATTATTTGGACTGCAGGTTAGAGACTGCCTTCCCTATCACATGGATTGATACCAGTGTATAGGCCAAGAGAAAGAAATGGGGGTGCTAAAAAAAAGACCAGCACTGGTAGAGTTTTTAGAGAATCTAGAACAAAAGTTGCTGTTAAGAAAGGAATAATTAGTACAGCATATAAAATAATGCATGATAACTATAAGAATCAATCAGAGGAGCTTAGGAAGGATTGGGAAGAGAGATCGGATAAGCAATTCACAAAGAAACAATGGGGGAATATATGTATATCTTCCAAATATACAACAAAATCTAGAAGATTTAGGATCTTTGCCTGGAAGTGTTTACGTAGGTATTTTTATACTCCAAGTAGACTCCAAAGAATGTTTCCTCAGGTAGACAGCAAATGTTGGAGGTGTGATGGGTTAGAAAGAGGTAACTGGGAACATATTTTCTGGGAGTGTTATGAGTTGGCAGACTTTAAAGATTCCCTGCAGACTGCTGTGTCAGACATGCTGGGTGAGCAAATTGGAGTAACTAGAGAAATTATTTTTTTGAGCTATGATACAGAATTGGAATTGCCTAGATATAGTAAGGCCTTGCTATGTCTAGTTATGATGGCTGCCAAAAAAGCCATTACTAGAAAATGGAAATCAAAGTCTAAACTAACTTTACTAGAAGTAACGAAGATACTAACAAAGATAAAAACAACTGGAACTGGGATCTTTAGAAAAGGGCTGGGGCAAATTATATTGGAAATGTGAGATCTATACATACAGAGGAGAAATGAGGTTTAAAAGAAGCCATGATCTGAATGAGCTATGTAATGGATGACTGACAATGATTAGATATATTAAAACTGATGTATAATGTTTGCAACCAAGATCATGTCACTATGGTTTATTTTTATTTATATAAATGCAAGATTGCTTATGTCATACATCATAATTTAATAAAGATGTTTATTGTTTAAAAAAAAAAACACCCTAGAATTCCTTTTAGAGGGGTGGACTCTGTTCTGCGAGTTCCTTCTTTGTGGCTGCCGCTATGACCATGGCATCTACTGGTACTCCTTTACTCCAAAATATTCTTCCTTTCAGTTGGTGCCAGGATCTTGTCTGGTCTCTTGGGGATTGGAACAACAGAGTCAGGCTCCTTCCACGCCCACCTAGCGATCAAATCAATGAGCTCATCGGTGGACAGACTCATCCAGGAGGTAGATGGGCCAGACCCAAAGGCTTCCTGGAATACTGATTAATCTTGGGAAGGCTTATCATTAGATCAACCACCCCTTTGCTTGAGGATCTCTAGAATGCGTCCAAAGGAGACGTCATCAGGTGGTAGTCTTGGGGACCTTTCCTCCTCATCAAAATCGGTATCTTCCTTGACTGATTCTTGAGGAGAGTCTAAGTGCCTCCTCTTGCACGTTCCCTTTCTAGGGACTTCATCAGTGGGATGTTCCGGAAAAGAAGATATGAGTATACCCTGCTGGGTAGACTGGAAACATTGGGGTGGCTGTCCCCTGTGGAGTAGAGTGTTGAGGCTCAAAGCACAAAGATATATGAGATTGGGAAGAGGGATCCAGGGGGCATCATCCTTCCTCTAGAAGTAGACAACACTCTCTCCACTACCTCAAAAATCAGAATGCCCCAGGGAGAAGGAAGTCGATAGTGCCAAGAAGACATGCTTCTGGACCATCACCTCCCTCTGACCCAAAGGTAGACCACCAGATGCAGAAGTCGAAGCCAAGCTGTCCAAAGAAGAGACTTTGAGGGGCAGAGACGGCTACTACAACGTCAGAGTCAACTACAACACCTTGGATCCAGTAACAGCACTACAGTTTCGAAAGTCATCTGGCTCCAACACACTTGGAGCCTGTCCACTCAGAGCAGGTACTGGAGCAGAAGATACAACTATCTTTGGATCTGAGACAGACAGTTCCAGAAGTCTCAGATCCAAGAGCTCTGAAGCCATAGGTCAGATCAGAGAAGGAGCAAAACAGGTGCAGATGGGAGAACTGCCATCTGAATTTGTGCTGAGAGAAATTTCCTCATCATTCTATCCACATCTGCTTAAGTCAGACTCCTGGAAGAATGAGAAGAGGAGGCCACTGAAGGGGTTCTAGAATAATGGCTTCTCTCTAGGAAGGGTGATGGAAGATGGGAAGGACAGAATCTAGAGATGATGCATATCGGGTCCTAGAAAGTTTCTTCAGCTCCAAATGTGTCGGAGCCGATGATTTAGATCAGTTATCAGAAGCTGTTGGATTCGAGGGTTTAGTCTTTGGATCTGATAAAATCAGATCAGCTCACTTAGATACCTTGAGAAGTTGTTCAACAGTAGAATCTGAGCTAGGAGTGGAGGATCCAGAAGGGTCCGACGGATGCTTTCTGCACTCCTTTTTCTCTAATTTCTTGGAGGTTTGAGCTTTGGATCAAAACTCAGAAAAGGAAGTTGGCAATAAAGATTTCAAAATAAGTTTATTTTTGTGTTCTACTAAAACCCGTGTATTAAAGGCCTTACAGATGCTGCAAGACTATTTTAAATGAGCTAGGCCTAAAACGTACACACAAGAATTGTGTGCATCTGAAAATGGAATTTTATGCCCACAACCTTCACATTTTTTAAATCCTGACGTTTTTTCAGTCATACTTTGAAAATTACAGTCCTAATAAAAGAAAAAAAAACTTTTTTTTTTAAAAGTTGGAAAGAAAGAAAAGAAGAAAGTGAAAAATTACCAACAATGGTAACTGAAGAAGTTACCACAATGGTATAGCTGAAGAGCAAAAGAGAGAAAAAATTACCAACAATGGTAAGCTAAATTACGCTGATCAGAGTAGGAAGGATAAGGCAGGAATATACTAAACAGGATATCTAGCAAAGGTAATAAAATGTAAATATCCTACTTTACTCTCAAAGAACAGCACTAAAGCTCAAGAGCTAACAGCAAACGTATGCAGAGGCGGCAAACGAACTCTGAGGTATGGTAGGGGATTAGAGCATTATGGGTAAGGGAGGAGCTGGACAGCTTTCTAGTATCCACGAGCTGTAAAAAAAAAAAACAAAAAAAACCCATCAGAGTCACATCTGAGCCCACTTGTTGAGGAATGGATGAAAACTGGCATCATCAGATTAACCTGTTTTCAGAATTCCATTCCATTCCCTACTTGTCTACTAAACTTTGTGGATAGCAGCAGCTGTTCAGGGGCTCTCTATAGAAGTTAGATGCGACTTGTAATCAAGCATGGATGGAAAGACACAGGAAATTTACTAAATATATACTCACTGCCACAAAGGATGCCAACAAACAAAACCTTACCTTATGTGATGCAAGAGAAAAACGGTACATCCCTGTTGGTGAACCCTAAAATCTATTACACCACTGGGAAGGACTGCACACACACACCCCCACCACAGGAGACATTAGTAGTAGACAAGCACAGTCATTTATTTCTGTTTTATTTATTTTGTTAATGGGATAAGAGAACTGGTCCTGGGATCCTTTCCAGCTACAATCTGATCAAGAAACAGATAATACAAAAAGCATTAGTATGCAGCAATGGGACAGAAACAGGTATCCATAAAGCAGTGCCAATCAAACATATATAATACATATGTATATGCTGGCTGTTTGTGGTTTCTTTGCAGTAAGCTGTTCATCAAATTGTTGAACACTGAACTACACAAAGTGAACTGCATGGTACCGTTTCTTCTAGTACGATCTGTACAAGTCTGTCGTTCAGTGAGTGTGTTTAGGTTTGCTACAGCTTGGTTTGGTATGAATGGAAGTGAGGAAGCAGGGAGTTTCCATGTCTTCTGCCCACAGTGAACTGCAGCTGCAATCAGATGATAGTCTTTCTGCTGCTGAATGCTGAAGACAAGGAGTAAGAACATTTCTCTGAGAACAATGGAGTTTGTCCTTTCTCTGTATTTGTCCAATGACGGAGCTAGAATATTTAAGTAAAGAGGATGTGCAGTGAAGCCACCAACAGAGGAGGTGCATGAGGCAAACCTGATTTTTATTTATGGAATTAGGATCAAAGGCTGTACACTGGAGCAGTGAACAGCAATTTCACCACAATGTAAGCCGTCCTCTGGTTTAGTACTCAGCTGGTATGACTTCTATGCAGACTTTTCAAACCTCCCTATGTTCAAATGGGTTTCCCCCGGGTACTCTGGGTTCCTCCCTCATCCAAAAAGCATGCTTTAGGTAGGCTGGTAACTCTAAATTGGTTGCGTATGTGTGTGATAGGGAAGAAAGGCCTGGCAAAATACTTCCATTCCCTGCTTGTTGACAGCAGCAGCTGTCCAGGGGTTACAGGAGCTGAACATGAATAAACAACACCAGTTGAAATTACTATCAATGTGCAAGTTTCAGTTTTCTTGGATTCAGTGGCTGTAGATTTATTGGTTCATCATAGTTTCAGAAAAATTATATGCAAAAATCATTAAGCCACAATAGAAAACAATTAGATCCAAAAGTATACATACATGTGTAAAACACAACAACGAGAAGAAAGAAAGAAAAACAAAAATTACACATATGAAACATTTTTACTGGGATATAAACAACTGACTGAAAGGGATCATGGCTAACATATTTTGGTACATTTTATTTAAGCACAACAGAGGGAGTAAATAACAGAAAAGAGAAAACAAAGGAAATATGGTAAAGTAAAAACTATAAACTGCAACAAGTTATAGAATAGGTGATTGAGTGTATCCCAGTCAAACCCATTAATTTGTGTCATCAGAGAGGGCATACTAAAAAAGACAAATGTGAATTACAATGATAATGGTGTCCACACAATATATGCTTATTGCTGCTATGTATTTTCCTATACTTTGAGTTCAACAGATTAAATCCACAGCTTCACTTGCAACCTTCTGTCGCACTTGTTGGTTTATATGTTAATTCTGTAGCAGCCAGGTGTCCACATCAGCATTGTCAATCCGTCTGTAGATTCATTTTAGGATGTAGTGAAATCAAATAGTCCTGTACTCTGAGCATCTGCAGTGAGAGCTTTCACTAAACCTGTGTTAGGATATGCACCCTGAAAAGTTTAGAATGACATACTCTAAATGTCAGGACTTAGAAAGTTTGAAGTACTTGGACGGACGTGGCAAATTGTTTTTTTTTTTTTAAATAAGCAGGTTGATGAAACACCATTTTGTTGGCTTTTAAGTCAACATAGGGCGGAAGATATAGGAGACCATACAGCTGCTGTCTTTGTAAAGGGATGTTATGAATATAGACAGAGATGAAAGTGGACCTGTTGGTGAAGAGTATATTATTTGCTCTAGTAAGAAAGACACAATGATGATCTCACATGGGGAAAGACAGCAATAAGGTAGGAAAGTATGATTTAGTGTGATTTGTATTAAAAATATTATTTTGATTGTGATGCTTTTAGTCTAGGTTGATGCTGAAAGGGATCCACTTGTCGGACCAGTTATGAAATACATATAATAAATCTCGAGCGGAGAGATTTACAAGGGAAGTCATACTAGACTGGGTTGGCATATTTCAATTTACAGAATAAGACATTTTTCTTATTCAAATACTTGGATTTTAGAAATTGTGTTGGCTATTTTCAGTAGAATTAGAATACTATAGCAGGTAAGACTAGAGAAGTAAGAGAAAAATCAATCCAAACGCAAGATATCTGAAAAATAAAACATGCTATAAAACTACTGGATCAAACAGAAAAAAGTAGATAACACGCAAGAACTCCTGATGCGCAAGTAATAACATGCAGGAGTTCCTGACACATAAGTAGGTAACATGCAGGAGCTACTGATACACAAGTAGGTAACACACAGGAGCTCCTGATACATAAGTAGATAACAGGCAGGAGCTCCTGATGTGCAAGTAGGTAACATGCAGGAGCTCCTGATACGCAAGTAGGTAACATACAGGTGCTCCTGATACTAAGTAGGTGACATGCAGGAGCTCCTGATATGTAAGTAACTAACTGCATGAGCTCCTGATATGTAAGTAGGTAACTGCAGGGGCTCCTGACATGCAAACTGGTAACACGCAGGAGCTCCTGATATGCAAGTCAGTAACACACAGGAGCTCCTGATACGCAAGTAGGTAACACACAGACACTGTAGGTAATATGCAGGAGCTCCTGATGCTAAGTAGGTGGCATGCAGGAGCTCCTGATAAGTAACTAACTGCAGGAACTTCTGATATGTAAGTAGGTAACAGCAGCAGCTCCTGACATACAAACAGGTAACATGCAAACATCCACTCCTGATATGTAAGTAGATAACACATAAGAGCTCCTGATGAATAAGCAGGTAAAATGCAGGAGATCCTGATACATAAGTAGGTAACACGCAGGAGCTCCTGATATGCAAAGTTGGTAAAACACAGGAGCTCCTGATATGTACGTAACACACAGGAGTCCCTGGTATGTAAGTAGGTAAGAAGCAGGAGCCCCTAATATGTAAGTAGGTAGGCAACATGCAGGAGCCCCTAATATGTAAGTAGGTTAAACCAAGGAGCTCCTGATATTTAAGTGGGTAACATGCAGGACCTCCTGATATGTACCAAAGAATATTGGTGAATTGTTTCTTCTTGAATCTGCATTTCCTTTCAGATGTATTTATGCAGGATGGACTGGATCCCTGATATATGGCTTGGGCGATTCTAGATTATCCCAATACAAAGTCACATCAGGATAGCAAGGACGATGGTGGGAAGATCACTTATGAGGAGAGGAAACAGAATGAGTTTGAGTATTATACCTTGAGGTATACCAGAAAGTTGCTGGTGTTCTACATTCTAAAGTGTGACTTTAGGGTAAGGACAACAGAGAGAAAGTAGGAAGCTAAATGTAAGAGGTAAAACACAAAGATCATGTGGTAACAAGATATGGGTTATTAATATGGAGAAAGGTGAAAAAGCTAGAGAGTATAGAGACAACTTCTTCTTCTTCTTTCAGCTGCTCCCATTAGGGGTCGCCACAGCGGATCAACTGTTTCCATTTCTTCCTGTCCTCTGCATCGTGCTCTGTCACACCAACCACCTGCATATCCTCTCTCACCACATCCATAAACCTTATCTTAGGCCTTCCTCTTTTCCTGTTACCTGGCAACTTCATCCTTAGTATATTTTTCCCAATATACTCTGCATCCCTCCTCAGCACATGTCCAAACCAACGTAATCTTGCCTCTCTGGTTTTGTCTCCAAACCTTCCAACCTGGGCTGACCCTCTAATATACTTATTCCTAATCCTGTCCATCCTCGTCACACCCAGTGCAAATCTTAACATCTTCAGCTCTGCCACGTCAAACTCTGATTCCTGCCTTTTTGTCAATGCCACTGTTTCCAACCCATATAACATAGCTGGTCACTACCCTCTTGTAGACCTTCCCTTTCACTCTTACTGGTACTCGTCTGTCACAAATTACTCCTGACACTCTTCTCCACCCACTCCATCCTGCCTGTACTCTCTTCTTCACCTCTCTTCCACACTCACCATTACTCTGAACTGTTGATCCCAAGTACTTAAACTCATCCACCTTCGCCACCTCTATTCCCTGCATCCTCACCATTCCTCTATCCTCCCTCTGATTCACACACACATATTCTGTCTTAGTCCTGCTGACCTTAATTCCTCTCCTCTCTAGAGCATATCTCCACCTCTCCAGGGTGTCCTCCACCTGTTCCCTACTCTCACTACAGATCGAAATGTCATCTGCAAACAACATAGTCCATGGGGACTCCTGTCTGATCTCGTCTGTCAACATGTCCATCACCATTGCAAATAAGAAACAACTATGATAGCAAACATATAAATAAATAGTCAAGCAGCCAGAACAGGGCCACATTCCAGTTCTCTCTCACAGGTATTATTTTTACCATGCAAGAGATCAAACAGGAACACCTTCCCCAATAGTCTTCATCCCTGGCTGGTGAATAAACAGAAACAGTAGCATTTCTAAGTAAAGCTAAAATGATTTTCAATTTAACAAGTACTACCTCTATAACAAAGACCATGTGATATTTTTTCTCACTTTCATTTAACAGGCAGGTGATCTGAACCCCTTTTCTGACACAACCTAATTAGAAAAAATTAAAAATTAGTAAATTACAGTATACTGTATAAATACACAAAAACAGTAAAAGACAAGACCTGATACAAAAATATACAAAGAATATTTAATACTGCTCAAGACAACATATGCTCCAATGAATGAAGCCCTGCAAAGGTCAGAGTAGGCTCAGGCATGTTAATAACAGTAAAAATGCACTGTACAATGGGCAGTGCCTTTATTATCGGTGGGGTGGACCATTACCCCCTTCACAGTGTCTATGGAACATTAACTAAAACACATACTGGAGCAGGTGTGTGACTACAATACCATGCAGGATATCCTCCATGCTTTAGCACACTTCTGCATGTTGTACTTACATAAGCATGTACTGTACCTCAAAAGCACAACACACATTATTTCCTCTGCCCACATGTACTTATTTATTGAAGCTGTGGGCATGACCCTGAATGCCTCTCTTTGCCCACAGTGAATCTGCAACAACCATATGTCTCTGCAGCTGAATGACACTTCGGCCATGTGTCCACAAACAAATATGTCCCAGAAAAATATCTCGCCACCTAGGAGCCTGAACCCTGTGGAAAACATATGAGAAAGTCAGTTTGCTATGTGACAAACCTAGTACAACTGCAGTCACATCACTGCTGTTGACTCGATTTGCATTCTTAAGTGAAAGTGGTAAGTTTAGGAAACTGGTAAGGTGTGTTATAGAGTTTCAGGTGGGAGAGTGCAGGTGTCAGTGTTAACAGGTGGGAACAGTGAGATGGACAGTGTCAAAGAACTGAAATCAAATGCCTATTTAGCAGAAAAGTAAGTCAAACTGAGGCCTTGTGCTGATCCATATAAAGAATCTTCTGCAAAGGTATGCTAATCAGAAAAGTAAATTTGTGATACATTTGAATCGGTCTGCTTGCCTGCCTGACTGACTGCATGACAGTGGGGAAACCTCCTGCCTGCTCCAACAGTAAAGTGATAAATGCAATCTTGCTGTGTTTGGGATTTTAGTATGTTTTTGGCAGAGACAAAGCTACTGACAAGAATGGAGTATTCAAGTATGGGTAGAAGTACAAACTCATCAACTAAAAGGCTGCCCTGCTTCATTAGAAGGTTGCTAATGCTTATGCATGCAGATAGCATTGACATAATTGTATTTCTCATATTATTGATGTGTGCAGAGAAGGCAAGTTGTGTGTCAAGACAGATCACAAGATATTCTACAGATTGTACTACTTTCAGACAACCACCCCTGAGGCTGGTAAGGTTCCAGTGTTTGATGCATAAGCTAAGGCACTTATGGCTTCCAAAAAAACATTGCACTGGTTTTGTTACAATTAACTTTAAACCTCTTCTTTTCATGTTACTGACATAGATGACCAGGCTAGAACAGGAAGACTCACAGTCTCCGATTGTTTGTTTGTTTGTGTCTTTCGGCTTTTCCCGGTTAGGGGTTGCCACAGCGGAACTCCGGTCCGTTAATGATTGGCAGTAGATTTTTACGTGCCGAGTTGCCAGCCCTGACGCACAACCTTCAACGAAGGTACGGCCATTCATGCATGTCTACACACAGAAGACGCTCACGCTGAGAATCGAACAGGACAACGTCTTACTGTGAGGCGACAACACTACCGCAGCACCACCACCGCAGTATACTCACAGTCTCCGATGAGAGGCTAAATTCCAAGACAATAATGTCACTGCTACATAGGATGTTATTTCTTCTTTTCCAGGACATGATGGGAGAATAATGAAGATGTTTAAAAAATAAGTCTATTGAGACAGCAATGTGAAATGCCAGACAACAAAATGTGAAACAACTGTGAGTAAGACAGGACATTTTTGAATAATCTAGTATCCAAGTAAACACAGAAATGGTACAATGAAGTGGAATTAAGTAAATATCATAAGCTTTCTTTGGTTGATGGTCTACAAGATCAAATGTCTTGGAGATATCTATGAAAACGGTGCAAGATAGGTCCCGGTGAGGACCATCTGATGCATCTAGTCATGGCACAAAACGAATAGCTCACACCTTGCTAGCTAAAGCAGGAGTAAATCATTCTTATCATACAAACAGTTAAATACCTTACTGTTAAGCATGCAAATGGACCTAGGACAGCTTTATGAAAAACACTATTCAAATACAGCCTTGACAAAATAAGAAAACTGCATGCCTGACAGATGTTTCTCATGTGCTCCATACCCATAATGTGAGGGGCTGCAACCCTGTTAATATTTATAATCAACTGTAGTTATCCTACCACAGGGAATAAAATGAAATCCCTTAGCAATGTCCCATTTGGAAGAATCATTATTTTCTGCAAAGTTTTTGTAAATGCTGATTTGAACTGCAAGATCAAATGTCTTGGAGATATCTATGAAAACGGTGAAAGATAGGTCCCGGTGAGGACCATCTGATGCATCTAGTCACTGCACAAAATGAATAGCTCACACCTTGCTAGCTAAAGCAGGAGTAAATCATTCTTATCATACAAACAGTTAAATACCTTACTGTTAAGCATGCAAATGGACCTAGGACAGCTTTATGAAAAACACTATTCAAATACAGCCTTGACAAAATAAGAAAACTGCATGCCTGACAGATGTTTCTCATGTGCTCCATACCTGTAATGTGAGGGTCTGCAACCTTGTTAATATTTATAATCAACTGTAGTTATCCTACCACAGGGAATAAAATGAAATCCCTTAGCAATGTCCCATTTGGAAGAATCATTACTTTCTGCAAAGTTTTTGTAAATGCTGATTTGAACTGCTACCGAATTAACTGACTCCCTGCACAAACTAAGTGAGACAGAAGCAAGATATATGTGAGGGTGTGGAGTTAAACTGTTTGGCTTAAAGTACATAAAATACACAACAGCACCAAGTCTTACCTTGTGACATCAAAGATTAGAGGACAACAAAGGAACAATGAATGCAGAACACAAAGGAAGTAAAACAAAGACTTGGCAAACAAATGAAATGCAACAGAATTCAAAGTACTTTACAAAGCTTCTCCCCATGAAGGAGGTAAAAAATAGCTGAGAATATAAGGTCAAGTTTCTGGATAATGTATCCGATATGGAGGTCTAATGTTCAGAAACCAAGAATCTGATGTGGCAGCAGTAGTTAACACTCCATTTAGGAGTGACAGGGTGAGTTATAAAATTGTGTGTAGTGAATGATGATAACGTGAACCAGTGCAGCCAGTAAGAGTACCCTCCCTCTTCTCATTATTCCCGGACCACTGTATATGGTACCCATCTCCCCATAACAGAAACTACAGCAAGAAGCCCAGTCCATGAGCTGTATTGTAGGGCATCCATGCTCACTACCAGCATCTCAACTTCGGCCAGCAGCCTCAGCACCACAGGGGTGGTCTTAGCTGTTACAAAGGGAGTGTAAAGGGCTAGCTGCTGCACAAACCCCCCCCTCCCAATGACAAAGGTGTCACATCTACTGTGCACACAAGAGTATATGCCCCCTCAAGTTTCTGACAATATAATAGCACTTTGTAAACTTTTCAATTGAAGAACAGAATGGTAGTTCTTAGGAAAGGGTGCCCACGAGAAAAGCCAGATCAGGGAAGTATGTCAAGAATCAAGGGATTACCTACCCTAGAAAATGTCATGGGTTTCATCACTCTGGTCATTGGCCTCCACTTAGACATATACCGCACGTCTTTGATTCAGCCAAACCCCTCAGTGCTGCCAATAGCTCTCAACTTCTTTACTCAGGAATCAGGGACAAAGGCCCTAAATCAAGGGCAAGTTTTAAATATTACTCTAATTCACTTAAAAAGCTAACAGAGTAGCATGCTGTATATCAACATTCATTTTCTGTATAACATGAAGTATGAAACTATAATGACTGGCATCACTGAGTGACTGCTACACTCGGTGGCTTACGACGAAACCAAAACCTCAACGAGGGACAGGCATAAAATATAAGGTAAAATCAGGGACTGGTGAGGGGTATGCTTGTCACTGTTATGAGTGGATTGTTGTCAAAGAGTTCAAGTTTGGGATACATTGTGATTACCTGCCCTTACTATATGCATTTTCTCTTTTAACTAAGTATATTAAATTAATTTTCAACTTTATATTTCCTTAACACTAGTAAATTGATTTTGAAGCAAACTGTGCTTGCAAACTGGCATGTTTCCAACAGCCCTTCAATCAACTCAGTCTGCCACCACCTAAAATAAAACAAGTTCTAAACATGACTATAAGACAGCAAAGTGGTCTGAATATATCCCACTGTATTCTCTAAAAAACTCTTACTGTTTCAATTCTGTCTGTCTCTCTTACTCTCTGATGAGTAGCAGCCAAATCTGAGAATGGCTTCATGCATACATTTCAACCTTTTGAGCAAGAAATCTGGACAAAGCCTGATGAAATGGGGGGCAAAAGCCCAAAAATAGGGACATATTTTAAAGATTGCTCTTATAAACTTAGAAAGTTGATAGAATAAGAGGATTTGTCTTACCATGCATTTTTCTGAAGAATATAAAGTTTAAAGCTCAAATACATATTTTTAGTGACTCCAATCTTCAGATCATCCCAGTGATTTGCCAGAAAACCATAGATATTATGTGAAACAGACTACAAATTTGAGGCAAAACTCTGGACATTCTGCGAAAATCTAGACAGTTGAGAGGTATGCTTCCATGGACATCCACCATCACCAGTGGTGTTTACAAAGGGAAAACAGACCTAGGCTGACACACACACACACACACACACACACACACACACACACACACACACACACACAGTTTAGAGTCTCCAATCCACCAACTGAAGCACTTGGAGAAAACCCATGCAAACACAGGGAGGGCATGTGCATTCTACAAAGAATACCACTCCAGCCAGGAACTGAACCACAGAACCTCTTGCTGTGAGGTGGCAAGTATAATCAAATTACATTTCTGTGCAGCAAAGTTATTTGATTCATTGTCTTTGCACTTATGACAGTAGATATCATTAGTCTTTTCTTGTTGACAAAAATCTGTCATGCTCTGCATATTGTTAGTTAATAATCCTATGAATTATTTCTGGATTTGAATTACTTCTGAAGAAATATATCGGTATAGCAGCATCTGAGCTGTAGCATTAGAACAATATGGCACAATATGGCACAATACAATATAAAAAGGCAACAATATTTTAGAACTGGACATCTTATAATGATAAGAGTGTATTTATCATGTTGACTATTATTGGTTTGAGTAACTCAAACTTCTAAGCTTTGACTGGGTTAAAAACTTTGCATTAAACCTAGTATGATCACTGATTCATATAAACATTCTGAATTCCAATATGAGGCTCTAGAAGCAGTGAAAATCATTTAAGTAACAGGAAAGTTGCTCTAAACTAGACCAAGAAATGGTCCTAGTAGGTGCAAAGCTGACAAAATGTACTGATTCAAAGATGTTTAAGTAGAGGGTACAGGTCATTGCAATGAAACAGGAATATGAACAATCTCAGCATACGATCTTGCTATTTAAAAGGCATGTAACATATTCTCAGAGACAGTAAGAGTTTGTTGTTCATATTTTTGGTTTGTCTAGGTACAGAACTGTTAACTACTTTTTGTAAAGGTTTCCAGGTTGGATGACAGTGGGCAGAAATAAAACTTTACTGCTATCCTTACCTGCATGTTCTGAGAAATTCATATTTTTTTCCTGAATTTATTTACTTTGACTGAATATGGCTGTAAGTTAATAAACTCCTTTTTTCCCTTTATCCTTTTGCCCTCTTTCCTACTAATCATTAAGCCTCACCAAATGGGACTAAAGTTTGGTCACTGACCATTACTGAGTATCATTCAGGTAAGTATGGGGAGGTCTGTGCCCTCACTGGCATCCTGGTAGTAACTGTATAATAGCGTAGGCCCTAACCCCTCTAATGAGCATGAAATGTATGAGTTTTACTATGGAGGCCACTATGTCTTCCTCCAAGAAAATGCATGGTCCTGTACACCCCACCCCGTCATGGAGGATACCATGCATGTGACTTGGTGGTTAAATGTCCATCACAGGGCTGTCCTTCCATTGTCACCTTCTTCTGAGGGACTGCAGTATTTAATAGCTCCAGTATACCCCACTCTCCTACCAGAAAGGTCACATCCAGCCTTCTCCTGCCAGCTCCAATAGGCATCTGTGCCTGAACTGATCCCGTTATGCCTGATCATAGAGTTTTTTCGCCGTATGCCTGGTTTACTGGATTTACTAATGAGTATTAATCTCAGCCTTCGTATTTTGTAGTCGGTTGTATCATGTTACCAATACAGATACAACAGACTGATGTTTTGTTTTGTTTTGTTCTTTGTCACAGTTATGCAACAACCTGAAATACAGATTCTTGTTTTTTCTGCATTTGTTTTCAGTATGACTGTTCTGATTGTCATGAGACTCTGTACCTTGTACTTTTTCTTATGATACCATTTGGATGTGGGATATCTGTTAGGAATTTCACAACCGTGAGATTTTGAAGCTTCTATTTCTAATGTTGGTTACATTGGGGAATTGAAGTTTATGGATTTATCAGAGCATCTCTTGACTGGATATTGAGAATTTGTGAACTTTCCACAGCTAACTTGTTTAGTTTCTTTATTTTAGGAACTTTGTGCTACTATCTTGCAGTGTTTTCTTTTTTATTTTTTGAAAGTTGTGCATTATTTGATGTCATGTGGGACAGCACAGACCTGATTACTTTATTAGCTCATCCTGCTGGGTATAATCTGTTTAAAATGGACTTGGGATAGTTTCTCATCTATGACATTTTGGGTTTTGATTGGAATTTGCATTAAACAGTCATTTCTCATCCAGCTTATTTTCTCTTATAACTACAATGATTGCAGTTTTAATATTTCATGCTTTCTGGCATTGTAATCAAATTTTGGGCAGTTTTTCTTTATATTTTCATAACTCATTTTTTTGTTTCTACTATGAGTGTATACGTGGCACACATAAGCAGTACACCTCCTGTTACACATTTTAACTGTTTAAATGTGTATTTTTGTGTATCTGTTTTTAACTGTGTAAAGTGCTTAGTCAAAGCACTCCTATAAAAACTGAGTTGACTGTAATATGCGTATGTATTTCAGGAAGTCTAGTCTGCTTCCAAACTTCTTACACATTATGAAGACAGGTCCATGGCTACTTAATCCACGGTACAACAAATTCTTATGCAACACCATCACAACAATCAGGAGGACCGAAAGGTATGTTGAGTTACATGACTAATAACTCCAGTGTTACTGACTTTTGTATTTGAGCAGCCTTAAGATGTGCAGGAGAAGTACTCCTAAATACAGACCTCACTGCTAATCTATGATTATCCCTTTCTCCTCCACTTTACAGAAAAATGGGATTGTTGGAATGACTGCTGCTACAGATCACAGACAGGTTTTGCCGACAGCTGGGCACCAATGGAAAATGTACAATCAACTGTTTTGGGAAGTGCACTGTGAATTCTGGTATACTTCCTAAGATGCTGGAGTTCATTTAGCAGAATACCCTGTATTTTGTGCCAGTACCCGGTTTTCAAATGCCCACGTGGTTCTGCCCTTAATTTATAATCAACCCTTCTTAAGAAGATAGTTTCAGAAACCTCTCCCACCCACACCAAAAAAAAGAAATCAGTCTTCTTTAAGTGTCCACTTTCCACAACAAATGCACTACAAAGAGCATGGGCCAAACACTGCACTTTGCATCGGTCCCGCACCCTATTTAGTAGTTCTCTTTTTCCCTCACTTCATTCTATTTCCATTTACTTAGAGAGTGCTCAGCTGAGTTATTGCTGGTCATCCTTCAGGTGGGATGTTTTCAGCGTTTGTGACCTACTAACTAACCTGTAATACAGTCTGGATTAAAGATATAACAACTTCTGATGTCACAGTAAGTTTATATGAATGTTGAAATGTTCTGAAGTCAGGTTGCTATGAATCCCCCACAATATTGGGGAAAAAAGGAGGAGGACACATATACTAACAAATGTGTACTGCGTGTTTTTTTTTTTAATACCAGAATGTTCTTTATAGAAACTGCAGTTTTTCCTTTTGTTCTATCAAAAAAGGCAGCAGTCCATTTTATCATGAGAGAAATCAACAAGGCTTGGCTGAGTTTCTCTCACTGTCCAACTTGCCAGGCACCATTTATTCGAGTGTTGTCATACAGAATGAGGGAGCAGTTTTTTGTACAGAGATCAAAATGTCTCCCCTTCTCACTGATAGTGGGATCTCAAAGTTAGTATACTTGAGTAGCAGAAGCTGTGGGGCAATGAATATGGGGGGGGGCCTTCACCTCTGCAAAACTACTTATTTCAGGAATTCTGTTACCCATTCATAAGGAGATGCAGTGTCTCAACTTAGGGGTTTTGTAATATACTGGTTCTTTTGTCAGGCTAAACTCCACAAACTTGTACTCGATTTGTTTACTCTTGAAATTATGCAACAAATAAAAAGACAATCTAATTCTGTTCCAAAAGCATTCATGTTTTAGGATTTCTCCAGTAGTGACTACCTTAAATATATTAATGTCCTTAATCAGCAATAACTAAGATCAAACCATTAACATCCCCAAATATGTCAGCCACTGATGGTTGCAATGAATTCTTTCTTCCTGGAGTGCTGTACGAAACATATTGACTGTTCAAGATCTGAATATTCCATTTTTAAACCTGAACATGTTTGAAAATGTCTGGGTTAAAAGATTAATAAAACAAAAAACAGAGCAGCAGCAATAAACTATACACAAAGGCTGAGACTGCTATGTTTTTGGGAAGTCTAACATGTCAAATATTTGGCAGTTTAGTGGGAAGTTCTGTTCTGGACTCAGTAACCAAGGCTAATGAAAAGTAAATAAAGGGGATGACAGCTGACCTCAGGAAACGGAAACTGACAGGACTGGAACTAGGTTAGGGATATTCTGTGGCAGTGACTCAGCGGCTTTACATGTTCCAGTCCATTCTGGTGACATCCCAGGTCTAAAGTCAATTAAAATATGATTAGCGATTTTATGAGGGTGGGTGGAAAACCTAGAACATACTGGGAAAACTCACTGGTTAAAAAAAGCAATAAATATGGATGTGGTACTCCTAAGCCACTCATCACAACATAGCGCAAATTACATTTTTATTTCTACTTTAGATGATTCGTTATGAAGCCAGATCATACCATGTGACTAGATTATTTGGGATTTACAAGGAAGAGTAAGAGGGATTCCTCTGGGTTATACAATGAAAAGACAGGAAGTGCCTTTATGTGTTAAAGTAAGCTATGTGGATCTTCAAATGATTACTGAATTACAGGGACTGAAAACTGTGGACTCATTTGTGTTTGCATATTGGTTACAATAGCATTGCTGTCCTAGGAGAAGGAAGTTTAAGACTCTGGAGAGAGAGAGAGAGAGAAAGACTAGGTTAACATATTGGAGCATCTGAGATATAGTGATGCATGGATTACTTGGAATCAGATTAGACAGAGGATCAGTCACAACAGGTCCTTAATGGTGGAATTTTAAGAGATCTTGAGTACCATAAGGAACCTAGTTCAAAGGGGTGGTCATCTGCTGGATGACAAGAGGACACATGAAACACTAGTGGAGCTAATCCTGCAGCATATCTGTCTGGCTTCTATTTTATCCATTAAAATACAACTGTATATAGTGGGATTAGATTATTGTCCTGATGCCTAAGTATGAATAACAATAAGAAGAACCTGCAAAAAGCCAGTAACTTGATGACCTTGCATTCTGTACAACACCTGACACAAAGGGGCTACTGTAATTCTGATTCAGAAAGTGAATTTCCACACTCTGATCAAAGGATGGTGGAATTTAAGAAAACCATTTACAACAAAAATATTTAATTTTATCTTTCCCAAGAAAGGGGCTACAAGTCCTGGTACCTGGCACTAACTGGTTTAGTCACTGTAATTTTGGTGGAATGAAACAAAGATATAGCTTAAATCTAAAATAAATAAATAAATAAAATAATACCAATTTTGAGCAATAAATCTTAAAAATAAACGAACTACATACAAAAGAAAAATAGCTCAAAATTACCTTCAAATTTAAATCCATAATGTCCGAAATTCAAAGGAAATGAAAACATGAGTAGAATATGGGTTACAAACGAATCCAGAATGATAGGAAAACGCTAATAATGCCATCATCAAATATCGTAATTAGTTTAATGTTACTTTTGAAAAAAATGGCCCATCCTATGTAAAAGGTACCTTATTTACAAACGAGTTACTCTTATTTAGCATAAAATTAGTATCTGTATAAATATTTTCAAAAATAGGTTAAACATAAAAGACATAACACTTATTTCATAATATAATATATTACAATTTTTTTTTTAATAAATGTACATATTTCTTATGAACTGAAAACTCTATTTTGGAATGAAAGAGAAGGATGGAAAGGTAGACTGGCGCGTGAGCTACATAATGGGCAGCATCCAATGAGAAGTACAAAAGGAAGGGGAACTCCATGTCATGAAGGAAGGGGGCGGAGTTAGAACCTAGATTAAATACCCTAGCACTTAATGTAGAGAAAAGGAGGATGCTGGCTGATTGAGGCACTCTGTCTTCCTCCAGACATGTTAAGGCAGGCAGATGAGAGACTACAGGAAAGAACGAAGGAGTTGGGTAGAATGAAGAGAGTCACAGTCGTACATGGTCTGAATCTCCAAGCAGAAGACTTCTAAACTCCAGAAAAGACAGGGAGTGGAAGCAGACTCAACTCCTGGACCACAAAGGGGTATATTCAACTGCTGTGGGTACCAGAAAGAACATAATTCTAGATGTGGTCCTGACCAAGTGGAAAGGGTCAGGAATGTCTAGGTGAAGGCACCATTATCCAGCATTGCTCATGACATTGGGGTGGTTTAGACTGGGTAGAAAAGTAAGACCATAAAAAACAAAAATGATGGTCTAGAACTTTAGAAAACGTATTATGACAAACTTGGGAAGAAGGTCAAAGATGATTTAGGGGTCTGGGATAAGCAGATGGAGTAAACAAGCTAAGGGAATAGCAGGGCTGCACCACTTAAAATGTAAGAATGCGAGGAAAATTCAAAAAGGCAAGAAGAGGAAATGCTAAACGTATTGTGATATTACTACTGCCTGCTTAGTCACTTCTGTTTACTGTTAAATCAGTGAACTATTTTTTTTGTTTATTTCTGTTTGATAACCAGGTAAGTGGGCTGGTCCATTCACCTTTTTCAGACAAGATCCTGTATCTAAAGGAGCATAAGAGACATAAAAATATACATTAAGCAATGATATGTATCAAAATATTTACATTTAATACTGCAGATCATTCAAAAAAGGGATTTTTTTCAGGTATCTCATTTTTTTTTTGTTCCCACTAGCTGCTGATCATCTGTATCCTTCCCATCAATTGACATTCTTCCACATCACCACAGCAAGAGTCAGTTGGGAGGGGCTATTATTTTGGCACGTAAAAGCACATGTGGTGGTGTGCCCCCCCCCCCCAATCATCCATGTGTGAAATAACACTAACTCATATTCCTCAGAATCCATGTAATGCTCTCCACCTAACCCTTGAGAGAAGCAAGTGGGCCAAGGCCCTTCATTCCTTCTCCTCCCTGCCTGGTCCGCTAGTGCCAGGACACTAATTTATCTTGTTCACCTGGATCACAGTAAAGACTCCATCCCTCTGTGTCTCAGTATCGAACCTCATAATACCCACAAGAAGTTCATTATTTCCCTGTAATTACGACACTCTTGGGCATTATTGCTTTTTTACAAGAGAAAATAAATACTATTTCATATTTCCCAATAGATTTACTTTGTTACCGGTAATTGCAAAGCAAATGCTGTTACAGATAAACATCATCTCAACATGGCAGAAAGACATTCTGCATTTAACGGTTTTCAGTGATCTTTATTTTCTGATATGAGGTCCATTCTCACAAGATTATTTTGGGACATCCAAAAATTAATCTCAAAATATTTCATCATTTTGACTCTTTAAATGATCAAAAACTACTGTCAATCTAGATGTTGTAGCAGCATTCTAAGTAGTATGTGGCCTTCTGTCCCACTTGCATGGACCTGTAATAGCAGCTAAGTCACCTACTCTGTAATAGGAGCTCAGTCAAATACTGCAAAATACTATGTATGGGTGCTGTCTATGCTGCAGTAACTCAGGCATGGTGTGGTTTGGTCACATGGTTAAAGCTCAGCTGTTCAAACTACAGTCAAGTATGAATAAATTCCACCAAAACTCACATTCAGATGATATATTACTATTTGTAGGTTGTAAATGTCCAAATACTTTTCATTTGTTTTATTCTTTTATTTTGCTGTGGCATATGGCAGAAAGAAAATCAATCCATCTAAACAAACTTTTCACACAGCTATGGGATGATTGTTTTGGTATATTGGGACACTGGAAGGGCACATTTGCCCATGCCTGAAATAACTGCATGTATTTGGTTAATACAGTATGGCTGCCACAAAATTGTGCTTACAAGTTTTGCGTCATGGAGGTAATAACAAAACACACCATTCTGCTTCAGTCTCCATCACGTTTCTTAGGCCTTAAGAAATATATCACTGGGTTTAACTAATTAAAAAAGTCTGATCCCATCTTAGATTTACTCTGCATGACCTAAATGAAGCTTGCTGTTCATGTAAGCCAGTTTGTCCAGCACTAAATTGCTACAGTTACTGCAGTGTGCAGAGCAACAAGGTAAGACAGCATTTTAAAAGGAGAGCAACTTCTCTCCTCTTTTGTCATAGCGGCAACATAAGCACTGTTCCACAGCCACTCACAGCAGACGACATTAGTGACTTCCACTGAGTACCAGGAAGGTAGAATAAGTGTGCAGTAATACATAGAGCAAGTACTGAGTCAAGGTAGCACCTGAGACAGGAGAAATTCTTCAAATCAGTCTCCAGAGCCGTGGACAAGGGTAAGGTGGTCCACACAGCCTATCTGAACCTCGCCAAGGCCTTCGACACCATCCCCCACTCTGGAATCATAGATAAACTTAGTAAGCTGGGCATAAATCCCTATGTCACTCGATGGGTTGCCAACTGGCTTACTGACAGAACCCAGACTGTAAAAGTAGCCGACTCCAAATCCAGCTCCAGATGGAGTACCTTAGGGTTCAGTCCTGGGACCGCTCTTGTTTGACATCTACTTCTCTGAAGTACAGGCCAACACTAAGGGACTCTGGCTAACAAGGTTCGCAGATGACTGCAAACTGGGAGCCATTACTGAATCCCCAAATGATGTGGATATTCTACAAAAGGGCCTTACAGAAACAGATGCTTGGCTCCAGAGCCATGGGCTCAAGCCTAATGCCTATAAATGTATAGTTATCCCCTTTGAATCTTGTTAACAGGCTGATGTACCCATGAATTACCAAATAGGTGGCAGTACACTAAACAGCGAAAGTGTAATAAAAGACTTAGGGACACAGGTGGACAGTGGTCTCACCTTTGATAACCACATCACCACAACAGTCAGGAAATCCTTCTATGTGGCACACCTCATCACTAAGGGTTTTTCATCCAGAAAAAAGGAGGTCATTGCCCCACTGTACTCACGCCTCATTAGACCCATTTGGTATGTACCTCTCAAGACATCTGCAACAACTGGAAAGGCCGCAGAAATACCTCACTAAAAGAATTACAGGCCTAAAGCAGATGCCCTATGCTGACCATTTAAAAAAACTTCACCTATACTCTGTCGCATATTGTCTACTCAGAGGCGATCTCTGCTTAACATACAAGGCCATATCAAACCCAGAGCTGTTGGACATGCTACATGTAAAGAAATCCCAATCCCTCAGAGACACGCGTTCCAAGGATCTAAACCTTGTCATCACAATGAACAAAACATGCTGGAGGGATAGGTTTCTGACCCAGAGACTCCCCAGACTCTGGAATAGACTGCCCATACATGTCAAGCAGAGTGCCTCTTTGGCCCTCTTCAAGAGGAACCTTGATAATTGAATGGGAGATAGGAAATTCACCCTAGGGATCACGTCAATCAGGGGTCCAGGGAAGTAAATACTGTGGGAAGAAATAGCCAGGGAATTTTTATGGCTAAGCTTGTATAGGCCCTAGGGCCAATAGCCTACTACCAACCTAAGAACCTAAATATCCCTTTAAATCTTTACAGTCTGCTTATGACAGCTATGGTACATTGACAAACTCATAAGATTCTTGCTGGTATATTTGGGAGATGGCTTTCAAACACAGGACATCCAACCAGCTAAGATTACATTATTGCAGCTTTAAGAGGTAAATAAAATGGCTGCTACATGCTTTATTTCTATCTAACTGACAGTGTTTCATCATCTTTTTTTCCTATGTTTGTTCATTTGCCAAAATTCTTACCATGATTAAGGAATCATTCAATGCTGAGAAGTGGTTACAGCTAATCAATTTACTCAGATTACACTAAATGCAATATAGGCCTCATCTCTCTCTCATTGCCCACTAAACAATCCAACAAAGATCGATGCAGATCAACACTATGTAAAATTGATAAAATGTAGTTTAAAAATAATATGTTTAAGGTAAAGCTCCTGCAACATTTATCCTCGATTCGAACCAAAAATCAACACAATGCACTATATAGGCATATTACTGAAAGAGAGGGACATCACTTTAAGTTTAGGGCAATATGGAATATGCATAAGAGCTTTAGAGGGGGAGATATAAAAAAACTATACTGAAAGGGAAGAAACAAAGTGGATAATTGAACTTCAGGCTCATAGATATCCAGGGCTTAATGAGGTTATTCCCATGAAGCCAGAACAGGCTGGTACAATACTGAAATGTGGTTGGTTGCCAGTATGAATATGATTGGCTGTCACTAACATAAAAAGTATCTTGGTACTTTCATAGTTTGAAGGGCAAGAGCCAGAAAGCGCTTATCACAAGATTGGATGTATTGCTGGTTATGGTTTTAACACTGTCCTATTAAACTACGTTTTATCAATTTTACATACTGTTGATCTGCATCGATCTTTGTTGGACTGTATTGTTGCTGTTCGGAAGGCAGATCTTTAGTGTGTTCTCCATATCTTTTCTTCATTGGCCACTAAACAAATAAGGTTATTTTGCTTGAAACAGTGACCTGTATGATCACTGGCAACCACCAACTGACTACGATGAGCAATCTTCTTTGGAATGTGACAGATGGTGCAGTGTGGGTGGAGGAACTACACGTGGCCTCCTAAGCAATGGTATTAGTAATATAAAAACAATTATATAATGCAATATGGGCAGCTGACTCAAGTGAGAAATGCTAAACCTGGAGCCTGGATTACCCATGGATCAGCATTCTGATCATTCATGTAAATAAATCACGTAGCTGACTGCTGAAGAGTTAATAAAAATATAGATTAAAAAAAAATTGGAGTAGCTGCACTTCAGGGCTGCAGACTCAACATTTCAATACACATGGAAAGGAGCCTAGCTCTGTGGTGTGCAAAGAATAGAGGCCTGACTGTGGCCCAGTTGTCTTCAGCTATTAGAAGAGCTGGGCAGGGGTGGGGTTGGAATGAGCAGCATATATCAGACTGCCCATCTGGAAGGGAGGGTCATGGTTTCTGCTGGTAACTGAGGCACAAGTAGCGGAGGCTGGGATACATTACCCTAGTTGCTGGTAGGCTACCACTGTGATGGTGGCTGATAGGGGGCATGAACAAGCTGGCACCTGGGGTGGCGATGCCTGTGCTCCATGCCCAATTTGTCTAGTTAGGGATTCCCTGCACCCTGTACTGTAAATGTTTCAATCCATGCCACATATATGATGCCCAACCCCCAGCTCTTGCCTATCTTAAATAGGGATTAACAGTCTTCAGGGTAGTAAAGTGCAAGGTCATTCTCTCCCAGGAGAAGCAAGGCCTATTTGCAGGGTTACACGTTAGGATTCAGCCAAACATTTGCTTAGACGGATGCAGGGACACTATGTTAATCTTTGAGGAAGTAGACCACAAGTTCACTCTCTCCTTGGAGAGAGAAGGCCCGTGCCCACCTAGAAGGTTATAGAAGGCATTGGACAGACCCTGCTTTTAGGCGATATGGCCAAACATCAGTAGTGAATGGACAAGGAGTCAAAAACTGCATAAAAGATTTAAGGAAAAGAAAAGTTTTAATGCCATGGCATTAGTGACAGACTGCATAGTGACAATGTTGTTTGTAGCTGTACATAAAATAGTGGCTGTAAACATACCTAAAAAACATCTCAACAGACCTAAATCAAAGCCATCAAGCTGCAAGCTAAAAGTATGTCTATATATAGCCAAGTTATTAAAATGTAACTTACTTTTAATAAACCTACTGTATAACATTAACAATCATAAACATCTGAAGAGCAAGATATGTAAATATACAACAACAAAGACCAACAGTGAGTCCCAGCTCTACCTTCCAAAATGGTAAAATTTATTCAATAAGAACTAATCTTTTCTCTAGCGCCTCGGCCAACAGCCTTTACAGAGTAAAACAGAGAAACTCTTAAAAACTTCAGATTATATACAGGTTGAAACAATAAATCAATTAAACAATCTAATAATTTAAAAAAATGTAATGCATATTTAAAGTCGCAGTTTTAAATAAGACTTTGCCAATTACATTCTCTGTTCATACCATATGGATATAAAGTGCCATATTTCATAATTAAAATAGATTCCTTCTGTCTCAACATATTCTTTTGCCATTCCCAGTTATTGTAATACAGGGGAACATGTTCTAATATAGTAGTTCTTAAACAATCAATATTACCATGATGTACAGAGTTAAAATGTTCAGCAACAGGACTATTCAATTTATTATTTCTTACATCCCTAATATGCTCTTTGATTCTATCTGTTAACATTCTCTTTGTTTCTCCAATGTAATATTTATGACAGCTACAAAATATGACATAAATGACACCCTTACTCATACAGGAATATTTAGCTCTGGTAGTAAAATTTTTTTCATTTATTTTCACTACCTCAGGCACTATATATTTGCAAACGGAACACTTTCCACAAGGGAAGGTTCCTACAATTTTTACATTATTAAGACTGCAAGTATTAGGTTTCTTGTAGATACTATGTACTAAAAAATCTTGAATACTTTTACCTTTTTTGTATGATATAATTAGTCTCATATCTTTCAATGAAAGAATATCTCTCTTAATAAAATTCCAATAATTTATAATCAATTTATTTATAATAAATGAGAAGTTGGTGTATTTAGTAACAAAAAACATCTTCTCCTCACTACGTTCTTTAGTATTATGACTATTATAGTTACAGCAATTATTAAATGTGCTGACACCATTATTATTTTTAAATACTCTGAAAAAGCTATTTTTAATATTCTCTGGATTATATCCTCTCTCAATAAATATTTCAGCTACTTTCAGAGCCTCCTTATAAGCTGATTTAATATCAGAATTTAATCTTTTTATTCTGAGAAATTCTCCATAGGGAATAGCTGCCAACGTATGAGACGGATGACAGCTGTTACCCCACATTTTCCAACTAATTTCATCAAACTTTCTATAAATACCAGTGTGTATCAAATGGCCATTATTACCTCTAAGGGAAATATCTAGAAAGTTCACCTGACACCCTCGTTGTATATCACTAAAGCTAATGCCAAACCTATTCTTATTCAAATCATTAATAAAAAGTGTAGATGTATTATAGTTACCTTTACAGACGAATATAAGATCATCTATAAACCTAAAATACTTTATAACATTACTCTTGAAAAAAGGTTGTCTATAAAGAAATTCATTTTCAAACATTCCCATAAATAAGTTTGCATAAGCTGGCGCAAAAGCAGCTCCCATGGCTGTACCTGTTAGTTGTTTATAAAGAATACCATTAAATTCAAAAACATTATTGGTTAAACAAAATTCAACTAATTCTAGTATATAATGTGTTTTGGGACTATCACCAAGAAAGAATTTTATAGCTTCCAAACCCAAAGTATGGGAAATATTGGTGTAAAGACTCACTACATCTACAGTAATGAAATACATTCCCTCAGTCCAATATATATCTTTGATTTTTTGAAGGAAATCATATGAGTCTTGGATATATGAAGGTAACTGTTGGTCTTTGTTGTTGTATATAATCATAAACATCTGTTTGTGTGGCATAGAGGGATAAAGCCCTGACTATAGCCTAGCTAACTCAGGTTCGATTAGCAGCTCAGGCAACTGACAGAGGCAGCAGGGAGACATGAGCATTACCATACCTGGAGGGAGGGTGGTTCTGTCTGGATCTCCTGTGGTGATCACTGGTGGATGCCAGGAATATCGTTATGGGGAGGTATGGTCCAAAGAAGGGATAGGGTGGAGACACAGCTGAACTGCTGTGAAGGGGAGTAAAAGGCAGAACACCCCCCTTGCATGTCTGCCTCACAGAAATTACCATGGAACTTGGATGGAGAAGTCATAAAGATCTAGGTAGGTAACTATAGAATGATGTAGTGGGCGAAAAAGCCTTGCTCCTCCAGAAAACAGTCATAACTAGACCACGGTTGATGCCAGATCTACCCATTCCTAGCAGTACTGACCCACATAGGCTTCACTTTACAAGAAACTGCTTGGTTTATAGTTAGGTAATCCATCACCACTTCAAGCTTTACAAGAACTGCTACATTTTGAGTAAACCCTGCAACACAAATGGTACAGCAGTGATTATTACTAGGGTAAAAAAAATACAGAAAGGAGATGACAAGGGAAGCACATGATCCTAAAATGAGGCTTTCTTTCTCACCCAAAACAGAAATGGATGTAAACATGCATGGTGAAGGATTCACCACACTGCCTTTGAAACAGACAGCTAAAAGACGAGATGGATTTATGTATAAAAGTTTCAAATGGCAAAGATAACAAGGTTTCTTAGTGTAAACTACTACAGGCAGCTATGAATAGGGACCATCTTTTAGCTCATGTTCCACCTGCCTGTGGACTAACTGCTTGCAGATGAATGTTCCTCTGTGTATTTACATTTGAATAATCAGAAGTAGGTAGAAGCAATGTACAAGGCATACCTAGTAGGAAAGACACTTACGCCTTTACAGACAGCTGACTGTGGACTTCAATCATATAGTTTCCGTTTTCATAGTTATAGCTAAATCCCGATCTACCCGACTCCTGCTGTCTTGCTCTTGGCTGGCTTTTTGTCCCATTCTGGACACTGTTCAAACTTTATATTGAAATATTTGTTTCACAGATGACTAAATGCATTTTCTGTATGTCCTATACAGGTACAACAATTCAGCATTACATAACTGCTCATTTTAGTAACTAACAGAATTGAATTGTAAAAAATGCTCTTTAATTTCTATGTAACATTTAGAAAGAAACCTCATTTTGGGTATAGACTCTCATGGCAAAAATTGCAAAGAATAAAACCATGAAAAATATTTGTATATATGTTTTTTTCATTCTGGAAGAAATAACACAGCACATGAATAAGAATGCTAATTTCCTCCCATAATTAACCTGAACATGTCCCAGAAAGGAGTTCCTGTAATTAATAATACAAAGATGTCAAGTAGTCAAAATATTACCAAGAATTTATACCAGGGAGTATGGGGTATGCTGACAATTACATTTTTCCTCAGTTAACAACTTAATGATGAATCAGCTGAACAAAAACAATTTGAAGCAGTCATTATATTAACCACGGAAGACTATTCTGAATGTCAGCTCAAGCAAAATAACTGGGGATGCACTGGGAGAGAACAGCAATACCATATATAATAACAAACAACAAATGAGCTATCATGTAAAGCTCTGAGTCTTGGACTTGGAATCCAGAATAATGTTGATATAAAATCAACAGTTCCCCCAAAAGTGTTCTCCAACTCCACTTAAGTACTTTGAAATATGTCCTTGGTATAATTCCATCTCAAAATCAGATCTAATCAGAACACTGTACTTCAGAATAATCCAACTGTGTTCCACATAACATAGCTTTCGTTTTTTGTCTGTTAATGGTGTAACCTGTGAATTAAGTTACAGCTTTGGACACCAGATATAAAAATATCTGCAGAGGCTAAATATTGGTACTGATAACCACATACATTAATATGTTTGATATCATGGTGAGTTATGTCAATTATCTCAAGTGGTTGAGCAACGACACAGTAGTTGATGACTTCCTATGTTAGGTTCAAAGTCCATTGGAGGTAATTTTTGGGTGGGTTTGGCATAATAGTTAAGGTTTTTTCCTCACTGACACAAGGTACAGGGTTTGATTATAACCTCAGATTGTTGGCTAGGCTTAAAATGTCCCTTTAGGCCAGTTAACCTAGCGTTCACCTATAAACCTATGAATCATATTATTCCTCAGTTCATTAAGCAAAAGTGTTAGGGTCAAGATAACTAAAATGGGAGTCAGTGGACAGCCTTGTCTGACCATGGAATGTTGGCTCTTTGTCACTAAATTATAATCATTAACTGAAAAAAGGAGCACTTATAAAATAAAACTATATCCCAATTAGGCAAATACATTGATCAATGTAAATATTGAAGGACCTCAAACATATAATTACAATCTATTTTATCACATGCTTTATAAGCATGAACTGATTTTAATATGGTATTTCTTGTAAAATATACAATATAAGACTGAAAATAAAGTATAAAGGAGACAGTTTCCAAAATAATTGCTCTTGGAGTAAGTGACTTACTTCAGTGTAAGATCAATCTGTAAGCAAGCATACACCAGGGGACTGATTTCAAAATATCTGCTCAGAGTGTAAATAACATACGCTGGTAAATTACACTGGGGTAAGTCATTTACAGTGAGAGCAAGTCTTTTGGAATTGGGCCCATGCCTTGTATTATTTGAGCCACTGAAGGAAGACAAGCCTTTGCCAGAAACAAAACTAAATGAATATGGATCTACAAGCTGAAGGAGATATTTTATCTAATATTTAATATCTGAGCACCTATTATATTAATCTGTACTCAACAAAAATATTTTCTGTGAACTACCTCTAGCAGTTGGAACCTTTTTAGGTTTTAATAATTTAAATAATCTTGGCAAGAAAGAAACATTTGCTTGGAATGATTCCTGGAATTGTTATTAAGTGACACAACCTTATAAGACTAGTATAAACAAAGAATAAATTTTAAATAAAATACATTAGCTAACATGTCAGGGCTGGAAGATTTATTGTTGATAAAGCTAACAAAGTTTCTGAAACAACGGATGTGGAAGTGAAAATTTGAATATATAGTAATTTCTTGAAACTTACAATGTAAAAACTGCAAATAACCTGCTGGTATATCAGTTGATAACAGGAAACATATTGATAATAACAAAACAGCCAATTAAATATAGTATTTGCTAACCTCCATTATTAAATTCCTTTTCATTTCCTTCAAGAGAAGAAAACAGAAAAAAATACTAATAAAAATTACAAAAGCAACAGTAAAAATGTATTTATTCATAGAAACTCACTTCACATGAACAAATACATTTCTTAATGCTATTTTTTTTTCTTTGTTGTCAAAATAAAAAAATTACTATCTTGGTCTGCATGCAAATTTAAACTTTATTTATAAAGAAAAGTAAAGACACAGTTCAGATGAGCTAACAAGAAATTTTATTGAGCTACTAAAATAAAAGACCACAGGTTCATAGGTAGGTACTACGCTATCGCCCCAAGGGCCTAAGTAAGCCTAGCCAACAAGGTTCCCTGGCTTACGCCACCCAAGAAAGTTATTTTCCTGTGCCCCTGTCGAGCAGAGCCACAGAAGTGATCCCTGGAGTATATTTCCTATTTCCCATCCACTCATCAAGATTTTTCTTGAAGAGTGCTAATGAGGAACTTTGCTCGACATAGATGGGTAGCTTGTTCCAGCACTAATCTTTCACTTTCGTTGCTCTGTAAAGTTTCCCGTTAGTTCAAACTGTGTTTCTTTTTTCAGTCATTAACTAATATAACAGCTTGAGGTTTTCTCCACAGAGTTAGGAGCTAATGACCATTTCATAGTTGTGTATAAAGAAATAAATTTTTGGCACAAAATTTCAACTTGTCTACTTCAAAAGTATTTCAAGATATACATATTTTTCAAAATTGACAATAAAGTATGAATAATTGAAAGATTTCTTTATTAAGCTATTCAGTCACTGGCACTTCTGTTATACAATTGTAAAGAAAGAGACTGAAATAAATCTACTAGAGACATCTCAGAAGTGCCCGGTTTTGAAATTAATGATACCGACTTGTAGCTACTATCCTAAAATGTTATAATCTTAAATATTATGAAAATGAAGAATTCTTCCAAAATCTTCTTAACATGTTTATAAGGCCAAAAAAGGGCAAATACCAGACACAAAATAAGCATTGAACTATATGAAAGATGCAGAGTAACACTGATTTTAGATACTTTCTGCATAACAAGTGTAGAGAACAAATAAAATAATCTAGTCAAGAAAATTTCTTTTTTAACACCTTTAATAAAATATCTTAAGGCACAGACAAACATATATTAATCTATGAGAAAACAAACCATAATATGTTTCCAGTTACATATATTATATATTGCATATGTTCTTTTTTATAACTATCAGCCTAACACTACATAAATCACTCAGTTTTTGCCTTCCCTTACACCTCACTCCTCCACCAGAACTTACTCTGCATGTATTATTAATACAATTTCCACTTATTTCTATGTAGTTTGATCCTTTCCTTTCATAAAGTTCCCACTCCCAGTTCTTTTACCTCAGTTACAATATTCAATACTCAAATACAGTTGGCTTAGACTTTGATTTCCATTTTTTAGTAATTGCTTTATGGCAGCCACCAGAATTAAACTTAACAAGGACTTAGTATGTCTAGGGAATTCAGATCCTATATCTCAGCTCAGAAATAATCTCCTTAGTTACACCCATTTGCTGATCTAATATTTCTGACAGAGTACTCGGTAGGGAATGTTTGAAGTCTGCCAGTTCATTACAGTCTCAAAACATATGTTCCAGGTTACCTTTTCCTTCCCCATCACACTTACATTTGCCAAGTATCTGAAGAAAAAAATCTTTGGAGTCTGCTTGAGGTATAAAAACACCTATGCAAACACTTTCAAGCAAAAATACTAAATCTTCTAGACATTGTTGCATACTTGAGAGAGACATACATATGTTCTCCAATTATTTCTTTGTGAACTGCTTACCCAACCTCTCTTCCCAATCCCTTCTGATCTCCTCTGATTGATTCTTATAGTTATTGTGCAATATTGTATGTGTCCTACTAAAGCTCCATTTTTAACAGGAGCTTCTAGTCTAGATTCAACTAAAAACTTAACCAGAGCAGGTCTTTCACTTAGGATTTTCCCAGCCCTTTCTCTTTGTCTATACTCTGATATCATTCCTTGATAGGGAACATAGTCTCTAGTCTACAGTCCAAATGCGTTCTTGGCCTAATTCCATTCTATTTCTTCGCCCTCTCTTGTTATTTGCTCTCAATACCTTGGCTTGCCAGTTTTCTCAAATAATTTCCAGCCCCCTCCTGCATCTTTTCTGCACCCCTAATTGTAGTCATCCCTATCAGCAAAATCTTTTCTCTCCATTATCGTTTTGGCTTAGCTTTCAGAATACTTGCTGCTACTTTATGAATATAATATTCTGTATGGCTCCTTAAGGATCTGCATCCAAAAACCCTCTCTCTCCTTATTTCTTGAATTTCCCCCTTGTTTCATCATCATCCATTTCCACTTTGAATTATAGCTTTCTGGTTCTGTTATGTATATAAGCCTGAACTGTGTAGCTCTAAAATATCCCTTCAAATCAGTCAATTCTAAATCACATTGTTCTACTGGAAGGATCAACTTATCCCAGTTGACTCTCTCTTTCTTCCCCTCCCAGATAAATTAATTCTCTTCTGGTTGATAAAAAGATGGCTGGCCTATATATAAAATTAAATAAAATAAAATAATTTTCACTGCTTGTATTAATATCTATATTCATAAACAAGTGTTTCCAGTTTCTCAGTTTTTTTTGTGTTCTCTATTGTTTATTATCTTCCCACATATCCCTAGCTGCCATAAGAGAATCCCTTTTAATCCATACTTCATTTTATCATGTCCCCATAAATATGGGTATTGCTGGACCAATTCATGTGTACGCATACAGTTTACAGCTATAGCCTTTGTTGTATCTTCATTAATTTTATACCCGGAAAAAACATGACACTGTCTGAAGATGTTCCATAACACTGATATGTCCTTTTCTGTTTTTAATCAGGTACAAAATAATATTGTCTACAAATAAAGTAAACTTTTCTTGATTAAGAAAGCAATTATATCCTTGAATTTCCAAGTCCCTTATTTTCTTTGTCAATGGCTCTAAATATAAAGCAAATAACAAAGGGGAAAATGGACACCCCTACCCAATTCCTCTGTTAAGACACAACTTATCATAGAGGAACCTTCCTGCTTTAACTTTTGCCTCCCATCTCTTATATATTATCCTAACTAACCTTAATATTTTATCATGGACTGTGAATACTTAAATTGCCCTGCTCAAAAAATCCCAGTTTACTCTGTCAAATGCTTTATCTGCATAAAGACTCACTGACAAAGTGGTATTTTCTTATACTCTGCTTCCATTTTTTCTCTTATTAATGTTGTCAATTGTTTGCCTCCCCTCCACAAAACCACACTGATTCATATCTATCAATTTTGGCAACACTTTTGCCATTCATTTTGTCATTATAGACAAACTCTTTATAATCATGATTTAAAATTGAAATGGGCCTATATGAACTTGGGTCTGATGCATCTCTGTTGTCTTTAGGCATTGCAGCCACCACAGCTTTTTTCCAGAATGTTGGTGCTTCACCTCCTTTTAAAATACTGTTTAACAAAACCTTCCAGATCTGTATCACTTTCTTCTCCTGGAGACTCTCCTGTAGATTGGTAGTATATCACCATTTTTACCTCATCTCCTCCATTTTAAGTGTTAACTGTTCAGCCTCATCTGTCTAACTTTGACATACTTAAGTCTTCCATAAATATTTCCATTTCTGCTCTTTATTGATTTCTACATTTCTCTGTTTTATACAAATTTTCATAAAATTCTGAAATATTGTATCTCTAATAGCTCTACAGGATCTCTGGTTAGTTTTCTTATTTTAGGCTCCCTAAGTTTGCCAATAACCCCTTCTACTTTCTGTTGCCGAAGTCATTTTTCCAAATGTTTTTTGTGCTCTGGAGTTTAACAGCAATATTTCTAAACTTGTGCATATTATCTAAATACTCCCTTATTTTCTCTTTAGTACTCTGCAGTTGCACCTCTTCTTGTTCTTGGAGATTCCCCTTATTTTGCAATACGTTAACCTTTGTCACCCCTTCTAACTAATTCCTGTTACTTCTTAACCATCTCCCTTTTTCTTTTATTATGCCCTACTTTTAAACTCCACTTTCATTTTATCCTACTCACTAACTATAATTTCTGAAGAAATTTCTATCTTCCCTATTAACTCGAGTAATTTCCACTACCCATTCCTTAAATTCCTGTCTTCTTAACCCATTTTAACAGGTAGGTAAGGAACTGCAGGTTTCTCATTTTTATTTCATTATTCTGCAGTTCTAACTTCGTTGTTATTGGCGCATGATCTGAAATATTTATCATGTGTGTGTCATAGCTTTCAACTAAATGCACATATTCCTGTGAAATATAATTTCTGTCTAGTCTAGCCCAGTTATTGCACCTTAGGGTATAGTATGTAAATTCCTAGCAATGAATTTACATTTTCCATACCGAATATTTTCATACATTTCTTTGGAAATCTACCATCTTTGTGTTATATTTTCCCTTCTAGGTCCCCCAGATACATCCCCACTTTTGTAAATGAAATTCTAGTCCCCACCTATAAGTAATAGTCCATGCTGAAAGCTGATTAAAACTGCTGTTATGGAGCTTAAGATAATTTTGGGAGAAATAGTTAGAATATAAATACATGCGAGCATAATACTCCTCTCTTGCTAGTAGCCCCTTACTACCACAACTCTACCATTATTATCTTTTTTCCCCTCTTCTATCACTATTGGAGCTCCTCTAGCAATCATTATACAGTAAGTACTCCCCTTTTACGCTGTCCCTGATACTTTGCTGAAAATCCATCCTGAAATCATTTCATTATCAAATTCACATGCACACTTCTTTCCAAATGTGTCTCCTGTAGCATTGTTATTTGCACTCTGCATTTCTTAATATAATGAAATTCTCCTTCCTTTTAGTTTATACCTGTGAGGCCATTCGTATTCCAAAATAACACTTTACACTTTGACACTTTTACGCTTCAAAAACTTTAAGCCGACAGCGTCCACGTGGCTACTGTGCTCACCAGCTCTCTCCTCTGTTTCTGCACCCTAATACTGAATCCCAGACCAAGGCTCTGACAATTTTCTGCTAAAAATGGGAACCTGACATACCTATACTGAAAAGCATACCTCAGGACTGGAAAGAAACTCTCTTCCTGGTTTCTGCACCCTAACATTGAATCCCAGACAAGGGCTCTGACAATTTTCTGCTAAAAACGGGAACCTAACATACCTATACCGAAAAGCATACCTCGGGAGACTGGAAAGAAACTCTCTCCCCTGTTTCTGCACCCTAACATTGAATCCCAGACCAAGGCTCTGACAATTTTCTGCTAAAAACGGGAACCTGACTTAACTATACCGAAAAGCATACCTCGGGAGACTGGAAAGAAAGTATGATTATCACCCCCCCCCCCCCTGTAAATGTACTAATATTAATCTGAACTCCTTTCTGTACACATTTACCTTATTTCTCCCTGGAATACAAGTATCTGTAACCAGTGTAGGCACAGTACCATGGGAACCTGAGGCCCTATACTGACCCCTGCACCTCTCTCATAACTGCACCTTAACTATCGCTCTACCCCTATATAATACTACCTAGCTAACTCCCTGTAACTTAACAGAAACGTTCCATTTTTTGCAGAAATCCTGAACCATTCTGGCATAGGGCTGACTGATAGTTTTTTTTAAATCAGCAGCTACTCGGAAGGGCCCCGGTCCAACCCCCATTCCCACCAACTCCTGTATCATTTCCTTTATACTTATCCACCTTAACCACACCTCTTCTAACTTCTCCCCAGCCCCTCCTAACTAATTCCTTACCAACACACCTCTTCCCCTATAGCACCCTCCCACACTTCACTGCTTATCTCTCACCCCTCACTCCCACTATCTACACATACTCTGCCTTTAAATCATGCATTTTAAGCCACAAACATTACTCCTGATACCTATACGCTGCTCTTTCTACCTCCTCACTTCCTATCACACACATCTATTCCCACCCTACTTCCACCCAACTAACTGGACTCTAAATCCAAATACTAAACCCCAGGCTCCTCTGCACACCTGTCCTTCCTTCCCAACCAATACTACTCTCCTTCCCAAAATAAAATGATCTCCCCCTATCCCAACCTCCTCTAGACAGAAAAAAATGTCTCCCCACTTAAACAATTACTCTACTTCAAACAACTACTGCTATCAGGAGACATCCATCCTAACCCAGGCCCCTCCCATCCTACCCTGAACAATAATCCTTCTGTACAAAACTCAACCAACCTCACTCCCTCCAAAAATCAAATATCTTTCTGCTCTATCGACCTTAGCAGTATAATAAATAAAGTTCAGGACCTCCATGGCTGGTAGCCTAACTATACGCTAGACATAGTCACCCTAACTGAAACACGGCTGAAACCACACAATCAAGATAGTGAAATTACCCCACCTGGCTATAACATCCTTAGACTTGACAGACAAAAGAAAGGAGGTGGAGGTGTGACCATTTTATACCCTGATCACCTCTCTATAACTAGTCCAATCCTCCTCCTACCCTCTTTCTCTACTGCTGAACTCCACCTTGCTAATGTTAAACTTAGCTTTACCACCATTACTGTTGTCGCAGTTTATATCCCCCTGGTGACAATCTTAGCATACTTGAGAACATCCTATCCCACCTCTCTCAGACCATCCATAATGAAACCATACTAGGGGATGTAAACATAGATTGTCTCTCAATACAAACTCCCAATACTACCTCCTGTATCAGTTTAAATGGATTTGAGCAGCTAATCACTACCCTTACCCATATCAACAAATCACACCTTCCACAGTCTCTTATGGACTGGATTTCGGTGTCTCACCCCAAAAACTACCATAACCCTCAGACTCTACCAAATGCCCTTAGTGACCACTGCCCTATCACAGTAACCAGATATACTCCCCATTTCACCAGACCTATCAAGTTCATCACTTCCCATAAAACCTCATCTTTCAGTTCCGACTCTTTCATTGACCAACTCTCTAGAATTAACTGGTCCCATCTCACCACTCTTCCCTTAGATGAGTCTGTCCACTCTTTCAACTCCACCTTTCTTAACATCCTTGACTCCCTTGCTCTACTCTGCACAATAAGAATCAAAACTAACTCAGCTCTTTGGCTGTCCGAATCTACTCGTACCCTGATGAAAAAAATGTGATAGGATATGGAAATTAGGGACTAAAACTAAGACCCCTTCTCTCCTACAGACCTATAAAGAACTTAGGAATCAAATAAAGAAAATTATCAACAAAGACAAGGTTAACTTCTATGCAGATCCTCCAACTAACCTACAATCAGACCCCAAAAAATTCTGGAACACATTCAACCATATACTACATCCAGGAAACCCATCCCCTGCAAACCCATGCCCAAATAAAACTGCAGAAGAAATTACCACTACATTTAACAATCATTTCATTGACTCAATAACTACCATTATTAATGCTCTTCCCAGTAGGAAAAATGCTAATAACTCCACAATCACTACCCCCCATCCTTCTAACTCCTTTTCCCTTAAATCTGTTTCAACTAACTATATTAAATCTTTACTCTCTAAACTCAAACCTTGCTCTCCCTCAGCTGATAATCTACCTTCCTATTTCCTACAGATTGCAGCTGAACCTCTAACCTATCCTATTTCCATCCTGATTAACTGATCCATCTCTGAATCATATGTCCCAGCAATATGGAAAACATTTTTCACATTACCAATACACAAAGGCAGAAATTCTTCTGATATATCAAACTTCAGACCAATTGCTATACTGTCTCCCCTCTCTGAGATTCTAGAGAAATGCATTCACAAGCAGATAATGCAGTACCTTCTACAAGAGAGCCTTCTAACACACACAACATGGATTCCATCCCAAACAGTACTACAACTGCACTAATATCCTTCATCAATACTGTATCACTGGCCAGTGACAACGATAAACTATTATCATGTCTGTTCCTCAAGCCTTTGACACTGTCTCCCATCCCCTCCTCCTGTACAAACTCTCCCATTTAAAATTCTCTCCTCCCACCATATCCTGGTTTTCTAGCTATCTCTCTAACCCCCAGCAAGCTGTCAAATGGCATTCTGCACTACCCCTCCCCCCTTAATGTCCCAATGGGAGTCCCCCAAGGATCTATACTTGGGCCACTGCTCTTTAATATTTTCACTAACCTACTTTACACCTCTTGTCCCCACTCTACACTTGTACAATATGCAGACAATTCAACTGTCATCACCATTGCAGACAATCCATCTGACCTCCACTCTACTACCCAAGCATCATTCAATACCATAGAGACATGGCTTTGTGATAACAAATTGATTCTCAACCCTAAGAAAACTAAGCTTCTACTCTTTCTCCCCAAAAACCTTATCAATCTCAAAACTAATTTTTCCATCCTATCAAGCAATAACACTATCATTACTGCTGAACCCAGCACTAAACTGCTGGGAGTCATAATAGACGATCAGCTTAAATTTGATCTCCATGTCACAAATGCTATAAAAAAAGACTCACCAGAAACTTGGACTCCTTTATCGCAACAAGAGACATTTATCCAACACAGCTAGAATAACTCTCCCCCATGCATTTCTTCTTCCCACCCTTCTTTATAGCTGCCAATTATTCACAAACCTATCACCACACTCATTACAAAACTTGAAACTACCTATAATAAGCTGGTCAGATTCGCTGCAAACCAAACCTATAAATCTCACCATTGCTTATCCCTTAAACAATTGGACTGGCTTGAATTGCCTCATTTGCTCCTACTACATCAACTATTAATTATCCACTCCATCCTTTATCGACCATCTTTCTGTCCTAGCCTTCTATCTACTATATCTAAATATTCCCCAACAAGGACACTACATAGCTCAGACCAAGAATTCCTTCAGATTTATAAATCCAAAACGAAAACAGGATGTTTACTCTATAACTATAACCCTGCTGCAACTTGGAACCAACTCCCCCAAGAAATTAGGTCCCTTGACCATACCAAGCCAGCCACTCAAAGATACCTAACAAACAAATGGTCCTGTCACTGAAGGCATCCTCCCTGAAACTACCCTACCCCCTATTTCTTATACCTCCCCCTCTATCAGCCCTCTCTTTCTTATATTGACCATTTCTCCCTCTATATGCTTCCCTTCTATTCCTTCTCCCTCATTTTCCTCTTCTCCCCTGTCTATCTTAATTAACTTCTACCCCTCTGTCCCACTGTATAAACACCTCATCCCCTTGCTATTCCTTTTGTATTTATACTGTATAAAACCTAACAGGAATTATGAATGCATAATTCCTTGATGACATTGTACCCGAGTGTTTTTCTGTATGATTTATTGTAAATGTTATCTTGATAACAGTTTGTTTAGTTGCAAATGATGATCTCTTAACTGTTGTATGGTAAAATTTATAAACTCACTGTGGAGTTTTTCTCCCCGGGTCTCCACTGAAAACAAGCCAAATGCTCAGTGGGACTAACCCGGTCAACAAATGTAAAATAAATAAATAATAATATGGATAGAGTAGCCATTATATATGACAGTTGTTCAGCTTTTGTGGTATATGCACCCACCAATGTTTGGCTTGTTGATCATTTATAAAGTTGCTTCTTGTTATCTCCATTTGAACCTATGTCACATTTTACAAGATGTTTTGTTGTGATGAAAACCCTAAAAAACACCCCAGAACTCCCCCATAACCTCTTAACTAAAAACAAACACACACAGTTATGTACATCTTCAAATCACGATGTTTAGCCTTCCTGCAGGTTTACATAAAATTCACCAGCCAACATAATAAGATTAGCCTGTCACTTTAACGTTTTTCCATTTAAGTCTGATAAGAATGAGAGGTAATTATCAAATGATACATAAATCGTTCTTATAACAAAATGTATCCCTTTAATTAATAACTTGCGATGCAAAATATGGGCCTTAGCATCACTATATGCATTGATAATCTGAAAACTGTTTTTACATAACAATGCTAAAGCTCCACTGGCCTTATTACAATCAGACCTAACAATATCAAAAGGAACATATTACTAATGATTCACTAAGTGCAATTTGTCCTTAGAAAAGTAATATATATGGACTTAACCCACTAAGAAGAACAATTTGTTTAAATGAATTCTGCATGTCAAATGAAACTTATCTTTATTTAATGAAAGTAAATATAATATTGTAGTGAATTAAATAGAAAACTAAACTTATCTTTTAGCTACAGCTTTCCCTCCCCTCACAAAAATATAAAAATCATGAAAACAGCTCATTTTTAGCATGAGTAAAGTTCTACAAGTACTACATCAGAGATAGATAGAGAGAGAGAGAGAGAGAGAGAGGGAGGGAGAGGGAGAGAGAGAGAGAATGAGCTTCATCAGAACCGAGAGAGAGAGAGAGAGAGAGAGAGAGAGAGAGAGCTTAAAAGGTACTTGGCAGTTCCATGGCTTTCAGACTATATTCCAGTTCTTGGGGATACCAAGAAAATTTACATCTTTGTAAATGAACTGTAACAGAGCTAGACATCATGAAATAAGATCTGATTCCTTCCAAAAACAACATTTTTCCAACTGTAGAAAAGGCTCTCCATTTTTCCTCTAACTTTGAAGGGAAGTCTTGGTAAATAGAGGCAACGATTCATAGAAATATAGCACATAGTCCAGGGATAGTTAGTTCATGGAGCAGAAATGTATAAGGTATTTACAATGCACAAACAATGGTAATACATGTCCCAGTGGCTGTGAGCTGCATGCCACATGCATTCAATTCCTCAAATATTAGTACGATACAGGCACACAACACCTGTCCATGAATCCCAACTACAGACTGCAGCTTAGTGCCAATTTTCTTTTCTCTAATATCTTTTTTTCACAAACTGAAAAGTTTAAATCAAATATATTAATTTGCAAATTGCCAGAATGCCTCACTTAGATTTAATCCCTAGAGCTCACTCTCCCAGACCTGCTGCTAGCAGGCTAATTATTGTCAATGTTGCCTTGTGAAAGAGTTTGGGAACTGTAGTTTGCACAGATTCTTCTATTTGGTGAGGGTCCCAAGGTTTAGGGATACCAAAAATATTTAAGATGCTCATGACCTAAACTCTAGATCAACAGTCTTCTGTTTTAAATGCTTTAAGTTAGACTCTAGTTCTGTAACCTTAACGTGAAGTGTTCATATCCTGCTGAAATGAGGAAAAGCCTTGTAAAAAGTAGGTAAATTGCAGATTCAAGTTTGTAGCTGTATTGTTAGATTCTTAGTGGAATTTTTTTTTAGATCCACAATATCCAAAGACGATGACTACAAGGCTGCCATAGACTGCCAAACTACCGGTTTCTGTTACTAAACTGCCTGTACATACGGGAGAGTTTTTTTGAGTCAGTGATTGTAGTTACTGAAACCATTACAGGGTTATTAGCACAAATATTAGTGTTGTATACTATGTCAGTGGCCCAGATAGCTCACTTGCCTCGGATTCTAGAAGAACAGAAAACAGTGGCTTGTATTCCCACACCTGATGCTTGGATTCGATTTTCCAACACTGACACTGCAATGCACCATAAGGGGAGTTCTGCTCTCCACAGGTGCCATCTGCTAAAGCTGCTGGTAGGCCAAGTGGCTATAAAAGATCAACTGGTAGTTACCAAAAGCAGAATGATATATTTAGTTTATTGCTCAACTAACAAAATCAACTATTAATTTAAAACTATTGCTTGAAAATAGTTACATTTTTGTTTTCATGAACAAAACAATTTCAGACCACATCTTGTTACACCTCCATTGAAAAGTGTATAAAACATATAAGCATCTTGAAGTCCATATTTTCCAAAAAGTAAATTAAATAAACATTCAAGAAATGAAATCAATATCTGATAAATGTTTTCCATATACTCCATAACAAAAGGAAATCAAGATAAACAAAGTTATAAGGAATAATTGTAATGGGGAAGCTTAAAATTAGATTATGCTTCTCTAAACCTTTTGACCATGCCATATTGAGAAATCACATGAAAACTGTTTCCACATCCACAAATGCACATTCATTTACCCACCCTCTCAGATGTTTTTATTGCATGTAAATTCACTGTCAGTGCCGTATAATCAGGAAAATCTCTATCAGGCTTCCTTCACTTTATAAGAAATACGTACAGAAAAAAAGCAATCCTACTATATAATGATGTCCTACTATAGCATTAACCATCTGGTGCACTACATACTAATCTAATCTAACAACTGTTTTCAAAACCTATCAGGTTCTACTTTATTTCTCCTTTTCTTTTAAGATTAACAAGCTAGAATGTATTGGAATATGTCAATAGAATGACAGCAATCCTATTAAAAGCAAAAACTCTGAGACAAATTCACTGAAATAGTGGAGTTTTCTTCTTTCTCTACCTTTTTGCAGCCTTGGAGTTAGTATATATGTTTAGAGGGGCGTGTGGGGTCCACCCCCACATGGGGGTGATGGGGAGCTTGGAATACTGCAAAAAAGAATTTCTCTGAGGTTCACTGAAAGTAGCTTATACAAACCATTTTCAGGGTTTTTGCCTTGACTAGCACTGATGTGCTCTACTGACATGAATCAGAATTAAAAGCTGAATTCCAGACTAGAGTACAGTTAATATTTAGTCATATTTTAAATTTTCTCAAAATTTACGATGCATACTTGTAATTATAGATGCATAAATATTCATTATCCTGCAATTATAATTACAGAAAGAGAAATCTCTAACTAAAGCTATACCAGATACTACAACAAATCAACTTAAAATTTCCATTGTAATACAAAAGAAAATAACCAATACTGAAAAAAGCATCTTGTCTAAAGGTCTAATACCCTGTTCTTCTGAAAAATATAGACAGGCATTTCTATAAAGATACTTCTGACTTCCAAGATGGCTGCACATCAAACAGCTTAATTCTAGCTCTCCCAGTGTGAAAACAGAAACTCAGCAGAGAAGGCCAGTAGAATTGTGTTTATGGGTAAATTTCAGTAAGTGCCTGGATACCAAGAAAAAGGAAATACAGAGAACCTGGAAAAAAAATCCGCTACAAAAAGTGAGGAAGAAGCACTGACTGGGGAAAGTTCTACAGCTCTTCAGCAAAAAGCAATGCAACCTTCAAACATCAATTCCAGTAATCTACAGGAATATATAAGACAACTGCACACAGACCTGGTTAAAATAAATGAAATACTGATGGAGTATAACAACACAAATAAAAAAAGTCTGAAAAAAATGGAAGAAGCTTTAAACAAATATTCACATGAGGTGATAAAGCTGCAAAAATCAGAGGTTGAAATGAAAAAAAAAGTCTGGCTGAATATCAGACTGCTCAGGAAGAGATGTTAAAAAAAATAACAGAATTAGAGGACAGAGCATTTAGGGAAAACCTAAGATTTTCAGCTATACCAGAGAAGCTGGAAGGAACAGACTATATTAATTTTACGAAAGCAAAAACAAGCAACTGGACTGCTATTCCACAGCAGCAGCTGTTAGTTGAAAAGGCACATCATGTGTATGCTCCAAACCTGGCTATGGCACAGCAATCTACACCTTTAATAGTAAAGATGCAATCCTACCAGCAGAAGGAGTTGATTTTGACAAAAAATGTGGTAGAAGAACAAAGTACTAACAGAGGGAGACAGCGAGAGTGTTTGTGGATGATGATTACTCATTGTAATCCAGGCAGAAGAGAAGTAAATTTATTCCACGATACTGGTGGGACATTCAAACTGGTGATCCCAACTGTCTTCAAAGTATTCTTCCCTGGAGGGGCAAAACCATTTTTTGATGCAGTACATGCTAAGGAGGAAATACAACCGTTTGCCCAACAAAAAAGTGAGCTGTGAAACAGAAAGAGATTCTGCTTCTTGTTGTTCTGGTAATAAGACCACAGAGAGACTGCACCTGTGAAACTTTTTCCAGTTTTTCAATGGAAAATGTTGGAGTGAAGGAAGGGAGCACAAGAGTTGACTAGAAGAATTGACAGTATGTTGGAAATGAAGCAGAGACAGGATTTAGGAGATGGAGATGAACAGTAATAAAACCAATAATCTAATGTGGGATTACAATGCAGTAATTATATGTGTGAAATATGGCAGAACAAGAAAATTTGGAAATTTTGGACTTCAGAATTTGTTGCACTTGTGGAGGACTCTAAAGCATATGCCCTACTTCATGTCATTAATGTTCAAAAATGCTTTGGAAGGGAAGAGGAGGGAGAAAGTTAACTGTAAGTAAAGAAATGTTTTTCTTACTAGCACTATTTTTGTGGTGTATAGTTTTCTTTGCATGCTATAAAGTAAAGTTTCCTCAGTTATTTTTAAGTGTAATTGGAATTGTAAACAGGTGCTGCCATTTTTTTTTTTTTTTTGCCCTTATCATTTTCCCTTCTCTTTCTTCTTGTTCGGTTTTAAGAAATGTAGGCGATGCAATGAATAAAAAAGCCTGGTTAAAAGAGCATGACAAAAGAAAGCAATGTGTTTTTTCTCATTCTTGCATGGGGAAATTACTGGATTAAGGGCATTAGATTGATTTAGTAACAAGTTTTAAGAGTAAGCAAGTAAATGAAAAAAAATATTATGAGGCTTTTATCTAGCAAATACATGTATACTCAGTAGCAATTTTGTGGCTGTTCTTCATGTTTCCATGGATACAATCTGATAAAGAGAAACTGGCTGCCCAGTTCTCGTGTCTCCATGGAGACAATCTGATAAACAGAAACTGGCTACAGGCTGGTGGAGAGTAACTGGCTGAAGGGGAAAAAATGAGAAGAGAAATTGGCTAGGGCACAATGTTCTCTGAAAGCATTCATGAGTTTTCCCATCTGAGAGCGCTACAAAGAAAAGCTAAAACCAATTAGCACTTAGATTACAAGCACAGGCTGCACCATGCATCATAGCACATTTAACCTTTCTTTTAGGTTAACTCAAATCTTTGAGTGTGGCTGTCAGTTTAGACTTTTGTTCCTATTAGGAGGGTAAAACTTCAGTATATGAATATGTACACAGTTTTGTGTGTTAGTATTAAGTTAATAGATTTTGGGGGGCATTACGGTGTGTTCTGTTTGTTTGAGGGCTTTCAATAAAACAAAAGGTTTTGTAAGATGTGACATAGGCTCAAATGGATGCGACAAGAAACAACTGTATAAAAGTTCAACCTGTTAAACAGTGTATGCATGTAACACAAAAGAAGGAACTAGACATTTAACAAAAAAAGGTGTTACAAATAAAAGGTGGAATAACTTGTTAATGCAATGATGCTTTCTGTAATGTCTTTAAATGTCAATGGTCTCACACATAAATACAAAAAAGAAAGTAGTGAACTATATTAGCTATGTTACAAGAGACACACTTAGAAAGAACTGAACATGTAGATTTGATAAAGAAAGGTTTATAGGATTGTCACTCAGAGGAATACCTGGGACAAAGGAAAAGAGGAGCAATTATATTAATTACACGAGGAGCTCCAATAGTGATAGTAGAGGATAAAAAAGATAACAATGGCAGATTTGTAGTGCTAAGGGGCTACTGGAAAGGGAGGAGGATTACGCTGGCATGTATTTATATTCCACCTAAACTGGTATAATGGAGCTTAATAAAATTCTGGGAGAAATAAACAGTTTTCAGCAAGGAATATTACTTATAGGTGGGGACTGGAATTTTATTTGCAGCAGTAAAGATGTCTCTGGGGGACTCAGAAGGGAAAGTATTCCAAAGTAGGATAGATTTTTAAAGAAATTTATGAAAATAGTTGGCATTGAAGATACAAATTCGGTAATAGGAGTTGAGAGTGAATTTATATATTATTTCTCAAGATATAAAAGCTGGGCTAGGACAGAAAGAATTTACATTTCACAGGAACATGTGTATTTAACTGAAAGTCTTGATACACACACAATAACTATTTCAGATCATGCACCAATAATAACTAAAACAAAAACACAGGGTAATGAAATAAAAATGAGACATTGGAGCTTTCCCGCCTATCTGTTGAAAAGAGCGGAATTTAAAGATAGTGGAGAGTATTCAGGAGCTATTATTGAGGACAGAAATTTCTTCTGAAAATATACCTAGGGAGTTGGATAAAATTAAGGTGGAGTTTAAAAATAGGGTGGAAATAAAAGAATGCGAGCTATGGTTAAGAAGTAACAAGAATTATTTAGACAGACTGGCAAATGTTAAAGTATTGCAAAATAGAGGGAATCTCACAGAACAAGAAGATGATCAACTGCAGAATGCTAAGCAGAAAATAAGGGATTATCTCATTAATATGCACAAGTTTAGAAAGATTGCTGTTAAGCAACTGTTTTTTGATAATAACAGTAGAGCACAAAAAACGTTTACCACAACGACTCAAGGAAAAGAAGGTAGAAAGGGCTGTGAAAAAGCTTAGACAGCCTATAACAAGGAAGGTAACAAGAGATCCTGTACAGGTATTACAAATATTTTGGAAATACTATGAAAGTCTGCATAACGCAGAGAGATATGGAAATCAAGAAAAGATGCAAATGGAATGTTTATGGAAGAATTAAATATGCCAAGGTTAGAGACAGATGTCTCTTAATTACTAATGGTTAGGATAGGAGGATTAGATAAAAATTGTGAGGCATAACCAGTCTACAGGAACGCCCCCCAAGAATAGATGATATTTCTGTGGAAGTTTGGAAGCTAGGAGGGAAAAACTGATAAAGATCTGGAAGGTTTTGTTCACCACTATATTAAGAGGAGGAGGAGTACCAATATCCTGAAAGAAAGCAGTGGCATATGTAATACTTAAAGATGGTAAAGATCCATCAGACCCAACTTCATGCAGGCCCATTTCAATACTAAACCATGATTATAAAGTGTTCATGTCTATAATGGCTAAAAGAATGACAAAAAAGATGCCAAAATTAATAGATAAGGACCAATGTGGTTTTCTGGAGGGGAGGCAAACATTTGACAAAATTAACATTACACTGATGATCCAGGGGAAGTAGAATGCAAGAAGGTACCATTGTTGTTGGTGGGTCATGATGCAGAGAAAGCATTTGACACAGTAAGCCGGGACTTTATGAGCAGGGCAATGGAAGCATTTGCATTTCCTGAAAAAAATATAAGGTTGATTAGGAGGATATAGGAGGGATTGGAGGCAAAAAGTAAACTTGGTGGGGTCCTCTCTGATAACTTCTGCTTGAGCAGAGGAAGCAGGCAGGGGTGGTCCTCTTTCCCCTTTGCTATTTGAATTACATTTAGAACTGCTGGCAAAAAAAATAAGGGGCTCAGAAATTCAAGGATATAATTAGTATGGTAGTCAAGAAAAGCTGGCTCTATTTGCAGATGACATTATTTTATACCTGACAAAACCAGAGCTGGTTCTATTTGTAGATGATATTATTTTATACCTGGCAAAACCATAAAGAGATATTACAGTGTTGTGGAACATTTTGAGGCAGTTTCAGATCTTTTTTGGGATACAAAACTAATGAAGCAAAAACAAAGGCAATAGTGGTAAATTATGTACCCACACACAAATTGGTTCAGCAATATTCGTATTTATGGGGACATGATAAAATGAAGTATTTAGGAGTATGGATAAAAATGATTCTGGTGTAGCAGCTAAGGATATGTGGAAGAGACTAAACAAAAGATACAAAGACTGAGAAAATGGAAGCTTAGTTATATGGATATGGATAATAAGATACAAGCAGTCAATATGTTTTTAGTCCCTTTAGTCTTATACACAGGTCAGGCATATTTTTATCAACCAGAGGAGAAGTTGTGGATAGCAATTAATAAAGAACTGAAGGACTTTATCTGGGAGGGGAAGACGGCAAGAGTCAAGTGGGATAAGCTGATTCTTCCAGTAAAACAAGACAGATTGGGATTACCCAATTTGATGGGGTATTTCAAAGCTATACAGTTAAAGCTCCTATACATAGCATGCAGAAAAAAAGCTTTAATTCAAAGTGGAAAGGGATGATGTTGAAACATGGGGGAAGCTCTAGAAAGAAGGAGAGACAGGGATTTTGGATGTAGGCCTTCAAGGAGAATAACAATAATCATGCAGAATATTATATCTATAAAGTGGTAGAAAGTATTCTAAGAAGTATGCCAGCACAGGAATGGAGAAAGGAGATTCTGCCAATAAGGATGACTGCAATTAGGGATACAGACAATAAGCAAGAGGGGGCTGGAATTTATTGGAGAAAACTGGTAAAGGAACCAAGGTATTGGGAGCAAATAACTAGAGAGGGAAAGGAAATAAAATGGGAAGAGACCAAGAATTTATTTGGACTGCAGGTTAGAGATTGCCTTCCCTATCAAGGTTTGACATCAGAGTATAGGCAAAAAAAAAAAAGAAATGGGGGGGGGCTAAACAAAAGACCAGCACTGGTAGAGTTTTTAGTAGAATCTAGAACAGAAGCTGCCATTAAAATTGAATAATTGGTACAGCATATACAATACTGCATATTTATAAGAACCAATCAGAGGAGGTTAGAAAGGATTGGGAAGACAGATTAGATAAGCAATTCACAAGGAAACAAAGGGAGGACATATGTCTCTGAAATATGCAACAAAATCTAGAAAATTTAGAATTTATGCTTGGAAATGTTTACATAGATATTTTTATACTCCAAGCAGATTCCAGAGAATTTTTCTTCGGGTAGACATCAAATGTTGTAGGTGTGGCAGGGAAGAAAGAGGTATTGAGAACATATTTTCTGGGAGTGTGGTAGATTGGCGGACTTTAAGGATTCCCTGCAGGATGCACTGTCGGAGATGCTGGGTGGGCAGATTGGCATGATGAGGGAGATTATTTTTGTGAGCTATGATACAGAATCGGAATTGCCTAGGCATGGTAACGCCTTGCTGTGTCTAATTATGGTGGCTGCCAAAAAAGCAATTAATAGAAAATGGAAATAAGAATCTAAACTAACTTTATTAGAAGTAGTGAATATATTGACAGAGATAAAACAACTGAAATTGATATCTTTAGAAAAAGGTAGGAGCAAACTACATAGGAAAAAGTGGGAGTTGTGGGAACAATACATACAGGGGAAGAATGAGATTTAAAAGAAGGCAGGACTTACTGAGCTATGTAATGTCTGACTGAAAATTGGGTAAATTATAAGTGATGTATAATGTTTGCAGCTGGGAGTGTGTCACTATGATTTGTGATGTAAAATGCTTGCAAATAGGATTGTGTCAGTGTGGTTTGTTTTCATTTATATAAATGTATGATTGCTTATGTCGTAAGTGATGATTTAATAAATATATTTATTGTTGAAAAAAGGGGAAAGAAACTGAATAATTTATGCAATGTTGCTTAGGTTATATGATATACAACAATATATGTGAAGTGTAATGTTTGTTAATGTTCATTTAATACAGTTTGATTACTTCTGTTGTTGTTGTGTCTTTTAGCTTATCCCGGTTAGGGGTCGCCACAGCAGAACTCCGGTCCGCTAATGATTGGTTGTGGATTTTTACGTGCCGAGTTACCAGCCCTGACGCACAACCTTCAATGAAGGCATGCCCATTCACGCATGCTTCCACACGGAAGACGCTCTAGCTGAAAATCGAACGCAACAACGTCTTGCTGTGAGGCAAATGTAAATTTGCCTATCTCACAAGTGATAACTCAATAAAGGTGTTTAAAAAAACAATAAAGACACTTGTCTTACGTGTTATAACATACTATCAAGAGATACATCTTCAGCCTATGTGCATGCTTTCCATCTTCTAAATGATGACTGTAAACTGTTATTGTTATCAGTGAGACATTTTGCTTAGCAGATTTTTGATAACCTTGAGACATTGTTCCCTTCCAGGCATGCCCCTTAACATAAATGCATTCTCATCTATGATTCCCAATGCTTTCCTCCCCATCAGATTCAGACTCATTTGTCTCATATGTATTAGTAATAGGAAATAGGTCGCCCCCTTGTCCATCCACTTGGTGGGAAAAAGATTCTTAGATGGCCTCTGAAGAATCTATACTTTCTGATGGAACATATAACTTCATAATTAATTTCAATTTTTTTTGTTTGTTTTTATTTTTATTAGTTACCAGACTTCTTTTTTGGCAAATCAATCCAAAAATACCCAGTCCTTCCATAATACTTACATTTTTATCACAAATATTCTTTAGCATCACCTTCCTGAACATAGTCTCCACATACTAACTACAGACAGTCCCCTGTAAAATTCCCAAACATCTTACAAAAAAATATTGTAGCATTATGCAATAAATATCTACTCCTTCCTATGAAACATTCATTACAGATGTGTTGCAAATGGTTATGCTCAATTTTCAAATCAAGTTACACACAGTCTGGCAGTTTCACCATCAAATCTTCCTTATGCAAAATCCTACATCTTCATCATATTTGCACTTTTCTTATAACAACTGAATGCAAACCATAAGCGGTAACAAATTAAAATAGCTCCTTTATTTTCCTTTTTTCAAAGTTTGTGAAATTAATTGTAAAGAATGGGCTGTTACCAAAACGCACATATTGTTTCTGATGGGAAATGAACAAAAGCATGCAGCTCTGTACTAGTTATTTCAAACATTGTATTACATTGTACCAAAAATTGTACACGTTCATGGGACCCACAGATACCAAAAATAAAAATTAACAGCAGTTCTTGTGTTCTAATTAAGCTATTTCAGTCCTATTTTCAATCTGCAGCCCACAATTCCTCTGAACGGCTTCAGCAAAAGTTTTGTTGCAATCTGCCTACACCGAAAGCTCTCCCATTGCACTCACATCTAGTTTAAATGTTGCCCCAACTTCCTCCTCCTCCTTGGGCCGCAATGCCATTGTGCTAGAATACAGCAGCAACATCCTCAACTGCAAAGTTAAATTTAAATGCTCTACAAATTCCACTGCTTTGGTCAACATGGCTTCTTTCTCTATTCTGGTAGCAATATCCAACCATAACTGCTTAGAATCTACAGTTATCAGCGGAACTTCTTTTAACTTTAAAAGCTGAAAATTACTTACTTAATCAGGTCACAGTTCCGTTGCTCAGACATTCTCTTCATCACTGATTTGGGATTTCCTGCCATTTTGCAGCAGTAAAGAAGTGAGGAAATTTCCCAAATTCCCTGGCCAAACATCCCCTAATCATTATTACCACCTCATATCTCCTCTAAAGACAGACCACAACCTAATGGGACTAACCCAATCAACAAATCATAAATAAAAGTAAAAAAAAAATATATATATATACATCACTAATAGAAAAAGTCTGACCTGATGGATTGTTGGTACAGGGACCTTGTAGGCTACACCAAGGATTAACAAAGAACTAGTTGACCACCACAGCACTAAGAAGGGAATTTGGTGCCTTGGAAAGCACACCCATTAGTTGTCAACTCTACTGTCTATAAGCAATCATAATGGCAATCGCTTACTGGCAAACTGTTAGTTATCAAATGTATTTTTAAATCTTTAGTGCCCTCTGTAAGCTGGCGCACAGGCCAAGTGCCCTGTTCCTTCACCCTTGCTATGGCTCTGCATTCAATAATTTATTACGGGATGGTGACCACTTTTAGCTGACTCTGTAACTAGAATATCATCTCTATTTCCATCCATTTTTATAATGACTGAGCAGTAGCCAGAGTTACAGTCCTTTGTTCCAGAACGAACAGTCAGGTGTGGCTACTTAAAGAATTTCTAAAGTGCTGCGGAATTTGAGGGTTTCTTTGTCACAATGTGCTTCTAAAAATCTTGTATGGCCAAGAAAGTAACTGAAAAATCCTTTGGATGGTGTTTCACCACACTCTTTGGAATTTTTAATTAAGGGACACGGGAGACTATTGCTGTAATGTCCTTAGCCCAAGTTCATAGGTTCAGAGGTAGGTACTAGGCTATTGACCCTAGGGCCTATACAAGCCTAGCCAAAAAGGTACCCTGGCTTTCACCACCCAAGAAAATTATTTTCCTGTGCCCCTGTCGAGCAGAACCACAGAATTGATCCCCGGGGTGAATTTCCTATTACCCATCCAATCATCAAGATTTTTCTTGAAGAGTGCTAATGAGGAGCTCTGTTTGACATAGATAGGTAGTCTTTTCCAGAGTATGGGAAGTCTCTGGGAAAGGAATCTATCCCTCAAGCATGTTCTGTTTTTTGTGGTGACAAGGTTTAGGTCCCTAGAGCGTGTAGCTCAGAGGGATTGGGATTTCTTTAAGTGGAGCATGTCCAACAGCTCTGGGTTTGACATAGCTTTGTATGTTAGGCAGAGATCGCCTCTGAGAAGGCGATATGCAACAGAGTAAAGCTGGAGTTTTTTGAGACGGACTGCGTAAGGCATCTGTTTGAGGCCAGTAATCCTCTTTGTGAGGTATTTTTACAGCCTTTCCAGTTGTTGTAGATGTCTTGTGCGGTACATACCAAAAGGGGCATTGTACTCTATAATGGGTCTAATGAGTGATGAGTAGAGGGGAACAATGACCGCTTTTTTCTGAATGAGAAACCTTTTGTGATGAGGTGTGCCACATAGAATGATTTCCTGACCACTGTGGCAATATGATTATCAAAGGAGAGACTACTGCCCACCTGTGTCCCAAGGTCTCTTATCACACATTTGGTGTTAAGTAGACTACCACCTATGTGGTAGTTCATGGGTACAGAGTTTTTACCAAAGGGGATGACAATGCACTTTTTGGCATTGAGCTTGAGACCATGGCTTTGACAGCAGGCATCTATCTCAGTGAGGCCCTTTTGTAGGATGTCCACATTGTTAGGAGTTTTGATTATGGCTCCTAGTTTGTCATTTGCGAATTAAGTTAGCCAAAGGCCTTCTGTGTTAGCCTGTACTTCAGAGAAGTAGATACCAAACAGGAGAGGACCCAGGACTGAACCCTGTGCTACTCTACTTGTCACTGGTCTGAAGTCTGATTTGGAGTCTGCTACTTTCACAGTGTGGGTTCTGTCAGTAAGCCAGTTGGCAACACATCTTGTGACATAGGGATTTATACCTAGTTTAGTGAGTTTATCTATAATTCCAGAGTGGGGGATGGTGTTGAATGCCTTGGCGAGATCTAGATAGGCTGTGTGAACCACCTTACCCTCATCTATAGCTTTGATGACTACTTCAAAGAAGTCTATCAGGTTTAGGAGACATGATCTGACTTTTACAAACCTGAATTGTGTGGGGTCCAGAGTTTGGAGATCTCCAATGTCTTTGTTGATGATACATTCCATGGCCTTGCAGACCAGGCTCGTCAGGCTAATGGGGCGGTAGTTCCTGGGGTCTGTTGTGGCCCCCCTCTTTGTGGAATGGGATAACTGTCGCGGTGCACCATTCAATGTGCCCAAAGCCTGAGGTGAGGCTATGATTAAACATGGTGCTTAGGTGGGGTGCCAGTTCATTCTGTAGTTCATGTAGAAGGCAGCCTGGGATGTTGTCAGGTCCCATGGATACTGTGTTCTTGGCTTTGGAGAGTGAGGTTTTTACCTGTGCAGCTGTGATTACAGGAACTTTGCATTCTTCCGGTATAAAGATGGGCCCTTTAGGGGGTGAGAGGGGGGTAAAGTTAGCACTGAACCTATCTGCCAGGATGTTGGTAATATCAGTTGGTTCTGTATATTTAGTGTCATTGTGCTGTAACTCAGAGCAGATCTGAGTGTTGCCATTGAGATTCTTGACATAGCTATAGAATGCTTTGTGGTTGTCTTTAGAATCAGTGGCGTTTTTGTTTTCATAACTAGCTTTGGAGGACTTTATGAGGGATCTCAGCTTCTTACTGAGGCTGACCAGGGAGTTCCTCTAATCATGGGATTTTACTCTTTTTTGCAACAGTTTCTTTCTTCTGTTGTAGAGTTTGTTTATGGCAGAAGACCACCAGATTGGCTTCCTTTTTTTTGGAGGATAACATCTTGGTTCTGTTAGGGATAGAACAATCCATGCACTCGTGTAAGTGCTTATAAACTGCATTTGTGTAGGATTCAGCAGTTGCACCTCTATTGTCCATGTGCATGGGTGTTGTGAAGTTTGCTACTTCTGTCTTAAGAAGCGTGAAGTTGGCTTTGGAGAAATGTTTTACGGTTGTTTTCCTAATGGGGGGTGGGAGCGGGATGTGGATGTCTAGGGTGATTAGCTTGTGGTCGGATCTGACCAATGAGGAGCTGACCTCTGGTGTGGAACTGTGGAACACCAGTCACCCATGTTGGTGATGACCAGGTCTAGGATATTGCTGCTCCTGGTGGGGGTGTGGATAAGTTGATCCAAGTCGTTGGAATTGATGATTTCCAGAAAACGTTGAGCAAAACAGTTGGTACACGAGTAGTTTTCCCAGTTAATGGTAGGGTAGTTGAAATCACCCATTATTAGAGTGTTGGGTTGTACCTTAATATTTTCCAGTGTATCAAGAAAAGAGGAGTGGGAATCCTGGGGAATGGTGGGGGGTCTGTAGCAAGCTACAATCTGGACTGCGGTTTTGGCCAGAGTTAGTTGAACTTGGATAATCTTGGATGCATTATGCTGAGCAACTAGCTTGGAGGTGTGGATATCCTTAATGAATATGGACACGCCTCCACCTTTAGTGTTTCAGTCCGGGTTTGGTGGCCGAAAGGTGTGGTATGAATTATAGCCTGGCAATGCAGGGGTGCTCTCTGGAGCTTTGAACCAGGTCTCTTTCATTGCACAGATGTCAATGTTCTCCATTTTAAGGAGTGCCTCGAGTGAGTGCATTTTGAGGTTTAGACTTCTAGCATTGAGTAGCATTACCCTCTGATTTTGCTTGCTTGCACCTGTTATGGTGGTGAATTTGTCATTTGAACCTTGCCTAAAAAAGGCACTATAGGGGTGGTAACAGCCTTTGCCAGTATCCAGAATCTGAAGGGTGACAGGTGCAGGCCATCTCTGGCAAAGCAGCATGGTCTGTCGATCATGTCACCCCAGGCAGACAGATACTGGATTCCCTTAGAATTATACCAGAAGCTTAGCCAATTGTTAAAGTCAATCATTTTGTCCTTGTACTGTGGTATCATTCTGGGTGATGGCAGGATGCTACTCAGGGCTATGGTCATACCTGCCTGGGTTACAAGATCGAAGAGCTCCTCCATGTCTCTTTTCATGTAGTGAAATATTTTTACTTGTTGTGGAGAGACCTGAGTGCGTGCATTATGTGGCGGATCCTGGCACCTGACAGGCAACTTTTTCCTTGTTTAGCCTGGTGAGTGGAACCTCAGTGTGCCTGACTTTAGAGTCACCTATGACTAGAGTGTTGGGTACAGTATGTCTTATGGGCTGTAGTTGAGTGGCACACTGAGTATGTGGGCTATGTGTCATTTGGGTTGTGTTGGGGGGTGGAGGTTGCTTTGCATTTCTGCTTTGGAGGTCTCGGTTGTTTGGGCAGATCTTTACTGAGAGCCTCCGTGAATGTAGGTGTGTGTTTTGTGCTTCTGTGTGTGTGTTTTGGTGGTGTAGGTTTTGAGGGACTATGTGATGAGTGTGGTGCAGTGCAAGTGTTTACCTTCTCCTCTTGACTGTCTAGTCCAGTCTTGGGTGAAGAGAGCTTTGCTTCCAGTTTGGCTATATAAGTACATCTCTCACAGGTTGTAGTGTTGGGTGGTAGGAGGAGAAGGTTGTCTGTGTACATGAGGCAATTGCTGCATTGTCCCAAGATGCATAGATTCATCAGGTAGACAGGAGAAACACCGGGAGCTGACCTTTAGACATGCCTGGATAGGTGCTAATTTATTAAGTACTAAAAACTGTTTTCCTCTAGACAAGTGAGGAAAGTTGAGTTCTGTAGTAATTTGTAACTTATTTAGTGCTTACAATGAGTTCTGAACAAGTGCTGAGCTCAAAGATACAGATTTGAGTGCTAAAACTAAAAAGCTGGCTAGTTGCAAGGGAAATATACTTTAGAATGGTAAAAAAAGGAAATGACAAGGCGGGTTTCTTTACACCTTCATGCATGAATTATTAGGGCAAAATAGTTGCTGTAATTACACTGTAATTTTAACAAAAACAGATTGCTGCAAGCCAAAAGGGCAATAGAGTTGATTACTGCAAAAATTACAAGCATGCACAAAACAGTAAAGGCACCTGAAACTGCTAGAAAACTACAAAAAAATATTTTTGTCTCTCAGCATATTAGTTATACTTTCTTTAAAAGAGGACATAATGCCTAGATGATACTGACAGTTATTTTGTAACTAAAGTAGAGTGCTACAAGTGGAGAAATAAGTGGTACCTCCAAGAAGGTCAGTTAAGATACTTGTATTGCTCTCCTAAATGCCTTACGATGTTCATATTCTCCACTAAATTTTAACATTTGGCAAAGGTCAACTGTTGTAAGCAGACAAGTAGCCAGTACCTGAAAATGAAGCAAATGGACTTCTCATGCTGCTCTACTGAATGACCGGTTCTCCACTGCCTTTTAATTTTGAAGATTCTACAGAAAAAGGAGTCTTTTTGCTGAAAGTGTGTAGTGCACTATGTAAGCCATAACATGCAGCAAGATGAATGTTAATGCTTTCCAATGCACAATTAGCACATTACCGTATGTACTATTCCACTTCCCTCTGGCATTCGTCCTTCTCCTACAGGCTCTTCTGAATACAATGCAAAATTTAGTCCCTCTATGTCTGCTGTGTAGTCGATTATATACATATATATATATATATATATATATATATATATATATATATATATATATATATATATATATATATACTTTCGATACCACTTCCTGTGTAGTCTGTACTTTCACATGGATTAATTTCTACTCAGCTATGACTGCCAAACTTCGGTCTTTATTGAACATCCTCAAAGCAAACTGTACGCGTTTTGTGTATATATCAATCCCTCCTTCATCTGTTCTAGACTTCCTTATTATCTTCATAAAGTAAGTATTATTCAGCATATAACTCTGAAAAGCTCTTTGAAATTGTCTTGGGCAAATCTGACCCCAGATCTTCTCCAATACTACAAATTTAATCAGAGGCCTGGAGTACTACAGAGGGCCAAGTTTTTATGATTGACTTTACCACAACAGCTGCAGCGTATGATTTCTTCCTGCCCAATTTTTATATATTTTCCATGAAGCAGAAAATCTTGCTATAATCACCACATGTAAATAGCGAATGCTGATTTATCGACCCTTTAAAAGCGAAAGCTGAAAATCTCGAAGACACAGACACGGTTCCACAAAAAAAAAAAAAAGTTCAAAACCAAGCAACCCCATACAGCAGCTAGGCCATATTTCTCTACACCACGGATAGATGATAGGGTAGATAAAGTTAGGCAAAGTGAAATGTGGTTTATGATGACCTAGTCCACAGAAGATCACCAGCTGAAAAATATTTTTCAGATACATTGGCATGTATTACAGGCAGATTCTAGAACAGCAGGTTTAGTTGGAATACAACCTAAATATAGGTACAAGAATAAAAAAATCAATTAAATATAGGTTATGCTATTTGAAGATTACCGAGTGTTCAATTGATAATGAGGGTGGCTATGGGACACATAAATGTGGAAAATGCGGGTATTGTAAACATATAGATGAAACAGATATGTTTGCACATCCTTTTACTGGGCAGGAATATAAGTTGAAGGCCCAAGGTGATTGTAAAACCAATAATTTGGTGTATTTAACTAGATGTGTAAAATGCCCACCATTTTATGTGGGCAAGACCAACAGGTAGCTGAGAGAAAGGGTTCGAGATCACCTATATTTTGCCCGCAGACATTTGAAATATAGTGCCATAACCAAACACATTAGTAATATGGGGAATTAAGATAGTTTTAAGTTCCTAGTCTTAGAGGTATTGCTGTCGAATGACAGGTAGGGGATATAGTTAACACAACCGAACAAGCAGAACTTAGATGGAGTCTGAGGCTGAAGGCACATTCAAGCCCAGGTTTGAATGACCACATTTTGGTTAAACCTACTTTAGAAGCATGGAGGTTGAAAAGATGATATTGGACATGTATATAATATAGTTTTGTGTATTTTTAGTTTTATATTGTATTTCGGGTATAATATTTTATTTTATTTCATTTTATTTATTTATTTTTTTTTTACAGATTATTATAAAGGGTTTTCATGTATTTTACATGTATATGTTGTTTGAAATATAGCTTACAGTGTAGTCATGCTGCTTCTAGAATTTGGTCACTATACAGTTAACAGGGAAGTGATACATTGCTTAGCGACATAGGAATGCACATTGTTCCCATTGGATGATTAGATTTAAGAGGAAGAAATGAATGTGGAGTATTTTATGGTGTGAAGATCTGATGAAGCAACAGTATTTGTGAAAGCGCTTACAAAATAAAATTACCCTTTGGTTTTATGTAGTGGTGTTTTCTTTCAGTCTGTTTCTGCTCTGTGAAGTTTGGATATTATATATTTTCTTTGTTGTTCTCAGAGCAGTTCATTGCCTGGATTCTTTTGTGGACTTGGATTTTCTATTTATTTAGTTAGTTGACATTTGTTTACCAGGAAAGTCTGACTGGGACAGAAAGTGCCCATTTTCAGCAGAGGCCCAGGGAGAAAAGCTCCATAATCACAATCTTTCAAAAATGAAGTACAGACATTTTAAATCACAAAGTATCCTGTTACACTACAAATCATAAGAGTGAAAAAATGCACTGAGAAAAAAACATTGAACATATGTTCATAGTACACTGCAATGAAAACAACACGACTTGGAGAAAGTATGTGAGGAAAAACTCACTAGTCATATTATTTGATATACAGAGTAGTATGTGACAAATGAGACCTGAATTTTAAAGAGATATAAGAGATTATATGATTAGAGGCAGTAAGGGGGAATTGAGTGATGTCTTAGTATGAGAGAGGTGTTCGCATTATGGTTATAGAAGGAAGAAGGATGGAGAGATGCCGATTACAAGAAGAGTGTAGCTTGGGTGAGCAGGGAAAAAAGAGGTAGAGCAAAGGTCTGCGGAGATGAAGTGGATAAGGTAAGTTACAGGGAAAAACAAAACTAAGGAATGGAGTAGAAAACTGAAGAAGGTTGTGAAGTGCGATTTAGGTTGAAGGGATGAGAGAAAAATACTAAGTTCAGTCAGGATTGGCACAGCACTTCTTTGTAAGTGAAACAATCTTCCATGAGACAAAATCAACCTATGGAATTTACACATCCAATCAGTGTTACAAACCTCGCCATAACATACATAAATTTCCTTCCAAATGTGACTTCAGAATTTACCATAAAGTCTCACCTGGCTCATAGCAGGTACTGTAAAGGGGCAGGGTTACATAACATACCTAAATAATTTCAAGCTTCCTACAGATTTTCAATATTTCTCACTTCTGTTGAACTTCCATGTTATAACCTGTCAGTTCTTCACATTATCCACTCTCCTTCACATCCTTAATTCATTATTCAGGCCCCCCCTCCTCTTTTCTCTCACTTTTTGTATCCTCATTGTTATCAGACCTATTCTCAGACAAAAAATGTACACTGTGTGGAAAGGCCAGAGGAGGTGGTGTTTGCCACTGTGTTAACAAAAGATTAAATCATACTATCACACTACTGTGAAAACGTAGGGTTCCTATCCATTAAATGCAGACCATTTTACTTGCCCAGGGAGCTGAATGGGGTCAGTGTAACAGTGCTTTATATCCCACCTAGAGCTAATACCACTGAGGCTCTAAATAATCTTTGGGTGCTGATTTGTTTATGTATGGGCTAAACTCCTGGCTAGGCTTATAAGGGCCTCAGGGCCAATAGCCTAGTAATGTCCTATGATCCTGTGATAAACTATGCAATCACATGGGTGAGCTGCAGAGCAAATATCCTGACTTTGTACACATGGCAGCTGGTGACTTTAATAAAGTAGATCTGAAAGAAGTACTCCCACACTACCATCAGTATGTGGACATTCCTACAAGGGGTGATAATATCCTGGACAATGTGTACATAAACTTAAAGAAAGCATATAAGGCAGTGCAACTTACACAAATGGGAAACTCTGACCATTATACCATCTTGCTATCGCCAGCTTACAAACCTGCACTGGTTAGACAGAAACCCACAAAGAAACAAATCAGGGTATGGCCCAAGGGAGCTATGGAGCCCCTCCAAGACTGCTTTAAAAGAACTGACTGGAATATGTTCAAAGAGGCAGCCACAGTGAATCAGCATCTGAACATTGATGAATTCACTGAGGTAGTGATGGCATACATTTCAAACTGTGTTGATGGGGTAAGAAATACCAAGAGTATCATTATTAGAGCTAACCAGAAGCCATAGCTCACCCCTAAGGTAAATGAGCTTCTGAAGGAGATAAACGCAGCTTAAAGGGCTAAGGACAAAAGAGCCCTAGGTATAGCAAGAGGTAATCTGACGACAGGTATGAAGGAGGCTAAGAGGGAGTATGGCAGAAAAGTACAGAGCCATTTTGAAGACATGAAGGATGCAAGGAGACTATTGCAAGACATACAGGAGATCATTGACTATAAAATCAGGTCAGCATACTGTGAGGATAGCACTGAATTCCTGGAAAATTTGAACATCTTCTTTGGTAGAGTTAAGGAAAGAAACAACAGGCTGGCACTAAAGTTACCCACTGATGAGAAGGATGCAATACTCAGCCTCAGCACAGAGGAGGTAAGAAGAGAGATAAGAAGACTGAACCCCAGGAAGGCTTCTGGCCTAGACAACATACTGGGCAAGTTGTTAAAAGGCTGTGCTGATCAACTGTGCACAGTGATCAAGGAAATATTTAACACATCCCTTGCCATGGCAAAAGTACCCTCATGCTACAAGGAAACGTACATCATCCCTCTACCTAAGAAAACCACTCCCTCCAGCCCTAATGACTGCAGACCAGTCACTCTGGCATCCACTGTTATGAAATGTTTTGAGTGGCTGATCAAAAAGCATCTTTCATCATGTCAACTTCCTGATTTTGACCCTCTGCAGTTTGCATACACGGCTAACCGATCCACGGCTGATGGCATATCAGTAGCAGTACACATCTCCTTTGAGCATTTAGAGGGCAAAGACAACTATGTCAGGATACTGATTATAGACTTCAGCTCTGCATTTAATATGGTGGTAACAATGCAGCTGATAGAAAAACTGGCACATTTAAGAATCAGTAAACATCTCTGTAACTGGATCCTAGACTTCCTGACTGAGAGACCACAGAGGGTGAGTTCAGGTAGAACCCATCAAAGTACATTACATTTAACACTAGAGTTCCAGAGGAATGTGTTCTCAGCCCACTGTTATTCACTATCCTGACCCACAACTACTATGCTAAGCACAAGTCCAACCATATAAGCAAGTTTGCTGATGACATCACAGTCGTGGGGTCATCACAAAGGAGGAAGAAAGGGTATACAGAGAGGAAGTGACATCTCTGATCAGTTGGTGCGAGGGGAACAACCTTGACCTGAATGTAAACAAGACCAAAGAGATTATCATCAACTTCAGGAAAGGAGAACAAACCACCCAGTGCTCAGGATCAATGGTGAGAGTGTGGAGGGGGTTAAGAGTACGAAATTCCTGGGTATACCCATCACATGATCTCTTATGGTTAGGAAACACAAGTCAACTGGTCAAGAAAGTGCACCAATGCCTCCGCTTTTTTAAGAAGGCTAAAAAAACTAAGCTTCCTCCTCATATTTTCTCCGCCTTCTAGAGAAGTGCAATAGCGAGCATCCTCACCTAAAACTTCACAGTGTGGTTTGCAAGCTGCACAGATACAGAAAGGAAGGTGCTACAAAGAGTATTTTGGGTTTCAAAGAAGGTGACAGGTTCCAGTCTTCCATCGATATAACATCTTTATTTTGCAAGAAGCATCTGAAAAGCCACCAAAATAATACAGGACAACACGCATCCTGTGCATGGACTGTTTAACCATTTGGCATCAGGCAGGAGATAATCACAGCATCTGCTGCATGACTAAAAGATTAAGTAACAGTTTCTACCTTACAGTGATTAGACTTCTGAACTTGGGCACTAGTCCCAGGGGTCTAAACACATAAGTCAAATTTTATTTATTTGTGCGATATATACTTACATATACTCCAAGAAAGTGTTATATTTATTTATTATAGCCATAGTCAGTATTATTTAACTCACTCAAGTGTAATAATATTAGACAAATAACTTCGGCATTTCAATCTGTAGTGTGTTTTGTATTACTTTAAATAGGGTAGTTAATTTAACTCAGGGGAGGGTATTCTTTTCGTATACGAGTGTTGGTAAATGTCTTTGCTCTTTCTTGCATGTATTGGGAGTAGTATTGTATTTGTTCGTTATGTTTACTTCTCCACTTGTATGTGTTGTTTCACTTTCCTTTGTAATCTCAAGAATTGAGCTGATGCATGAAATTTGGTTTAGGCTACACATGTGAAATTCTAAATGACAAAGTTTACTTTGACTCCTCATCATCATCAGATTCCTTGTTATTCCTTAGAAGCACTCTCCCACCCTGCTGTCTCTGTATGTTTCAGTCATACTCCCTATGCCCTCCTGTCACACTAATCTACGTCATCTGTCTGTTCTTTCTGTGAAGTCTAATGGATATCACATTAGTTGATCTGAGGTTCTTCTGCATTACATTTGCTACATCAAATTCTCATTCTTCATATACACCATATTTACAAAATGTGTCTTATATGTATCACAACCCTGCTTCAATGTCACTAGACATGTTCTGAATATTTTCATTCAGCTCGCATGTGTCAGTAAAACACCAAGTTTAGTGCTGATGCATTTCTTATTCCTTGTATATACCAAAGCATGAACTTGTATATGAATTCAAGTGTATAGCATAAATGCTAAATTGCTGCACTTTTCTTTAGATTGTATATCATTAATTATATAATAATATACACTGGGTAAATAATTTTATACACAAAGCGTCTCCGTTTTTGCTCATTTACTGTTGAGATTTGTCCCTCTCTTCGACATTGTCACAGTATATATTCTGTATAATCCTACGCATTCCACAGTACACTCATTTTTATCTCTGGACAAACTATGTTTATATTGTGGACTTTTAGTAAATCTTGCATGTCTGCAACTCTTCTGTTTAGGTCTCCACTGTAAATGGACTCAAGTAAGATCTCTTGCTCAGTAAGCAAAACTAAGCAAAAAAAAGGTATACACAGTTGTGCATTGCTAGATGCATTTGGAATACTGCTTCAATTAAACAAATAATTAAAAAGTAAAACACAAAAACAGAGAAAGAAATAATAATGTTGGCACTACATTTTAAACTCTTTGTAGGAATACCGTTTGTAACATATTTAAAATCAACTGTTCCATTTACTGTTGATTGTAGTTTGATGACTAAACAGAACTCAAAAGTCAGACACTGAACTTTCCATGCAAGAGTTAGGATTACTAGTTGTACAATGTGTGCACACAAACAAAAAACAGGAAAGCAAGTACAAATCTGTATTGTCCTTTCTCACTCGGGCAATGACAAAATGTGCTTAAGGAGCAGATTTCCAGTTTAATTTGTATTACTGGTTTAGCCAGTATTCCTTCAAACAGGAGAAACAGGAGACTTTGGCTATAGCCCAGCACTGGCAGCCAGGATTCTGTCTCACCTTCCCTGCAGGCAACTCTCTAAGTGGTATCTAAGAAGTGCAGGAACTCTATCATAGGCGGACATAAGGCATCTAATGACAAGAAGCACACTGATGAATTACTGGGATAAAAACACCGATATTTCTTAAGGAAAGTGAAGTGTTTATAGATTATAAATACTTGTAACACTTTTGTGGTGGCAGAAGATGATAGCTACAGCTTCCAAAACTATTAAGTCAATGAATTGAGAATTCAGTTTAAAAGACAGTACAAAAAAGAAAAAGAACTCCGTCCCTGCTATAAATGTACTGTTGTTTGTCTTTTCGGCTTTTCCCGGTTAGGGGTCGCCACAGCGGAACTCCGGTTCGCTAATGATTGGCAGTAGATTTTTTATGGTGCTGAGTTGCCAGCCCGACGCACAACCTTCAGAGAAGGCACGCCCATTCATGCATGTCTTTTGGAGGCCACTCGACTGCGGGGAGGACATGCAGAAGGCACTCCAGCCATGAATCGAACAGGAGAACCTCTTGCTGTGAGGCAACAACGCTACCGCTGTACCACCGCGGCTTCTATAAATGTACTATAGGGGATCAATCACAGCACACCCTTGGTCACTTTCTGCTCTGGGGAAGTACTACATCAATTCACACATGACTCTTGTTAAGCACACACCACAATAAAATGTTTACTAAGGGGGGAGTGATCACTTTATTTACGTGTACATAAATCAAATGCATTGCTGTAATACCAACTTCACTCTGGTCTACAAAATGTTGACTGAAACTTTTGCTCAGGGAGGACTAAAATGTTAAAGTTGGTGGTTTTACAACATATTCTTAGTAAGGTTCCTTTTTTAAATAGTCCTTGTTTACTTTTCATGTGTCTGTAGGTAATTTCTTCATGATTCTGCTCAGTGACTTTTGACACATCTGTCCCCTCAGCCCACCCTAGCTTTAAATTATGGCAATGGTTACTATTAAATGTACAGTTTTAGCTGTGGGCTGCTACAGGTCACTGCGCTGATACTGGTAGAGCCTACAGGGATGCCGACACTGCAATGTGGAATAACGGTAATCTGTCTTGTAGCATAAGGGGAGGCTGCACTCCTGTGGTGTCACTCTTTGAATAAGACATTAAACCAAGGTCCCAGCTGTCTGAGTTGTTAGCAGCTTAAGTGGGTGTAACACATCTCATTATAGGTACCACAAAAAAGTAGGAGGAATTTCTTAGTGTCTTCAGCAAATTACCACAAGTCAATATGAATACCACCTTGGGTCTCCCACAAAGTATAAAGGGACTGACCCTGTCAACAACCATTAACTGATAAATAAATATCTGAAGAGATTACCCCTTTCCTTCTAAAACATACTAATGCTTCCCAAACTCACAAACTGTACCTTACAATATGACTGCTACTGCACCAGTTTTGGGGAGACTAGCTTCTCCATATCTGGTCAAAGACATCATGTATGCCCTGCTAACTGCTTAAAGGCAAGAGGCGTTGTAAAGTTCTTTAACACAATTCAGCATTCCTTCTCACTGCAGTGGACTATATTGACTTTGCCATGAAATTTTACTTACACATTGCTTTCACTTCCTTACGCCTAACCTTATTTTACATGCTTCTAAATTCAGTTTGTATATGATTTACTAGGCCCGGCTCATGTCTGCCTTTACAAATGCCCTCTGATGTCTAAAGAAAAGTTGGTATCTGAGAAAACACACTTCAGCACTCACTCAAATGAACTAATACACACATACGACAGTCTCTACCTCATCTGATATTGTCAGAAGCATGCCCTCTCACCATTTTGACAATATTCCATCATTTACACACTTCTGAAGTTGCAGCTCCCAAATCTATTTCACAATACAAGCTATTTAAACTAAACAATGGAAAGCATACTCCCAAGACAGATTTCCAAAAGTATCCCAGAGTAACCAGATGGATGAAGTAAATAAACTGGCATTCACAACAACAGACACAGACAAATACATATGAATGCCAGCAACTTGATTAAAGTTTGTTTTAATCATATTAGGTCTGAGTATGGCTTATATAATGAATGTCAGGATGGCTGAATGGTATACTTTGAAATGAGAGAGACCAACACAGTAGTGGATATTAGGAAATATCTTCTTTCCCCACCACTGTGCAATCGCAAGAGCTAGTGTGTGCATACATATAGTTGTGGGTGAACAGGGGCTTTGCTGTCTGCAAAACATGATAAAAACAGCTTAGTGTTTTTTTTCCAGAAATTGTAAAACTACCAGAGTTTAATAAAAGAAACTAACCAGAATCATTCCTGCATGTGGACTTTTATTCAAAAGTGACCACAATAAATTTGTTTTTATTTTCTATAATATATCACAATAAAAACACAGCAGTTATGTAAAACACTTATACAATTGATGAAATGTTGATGTCTGCTTTTAGCCTCTTCTATTAGAGAAAAAAAAATCATAAGCTTTATATTTTGCCACTTAACTTTGACTTCTCTGGTTCTTTATATTCCCATATTTTTCTTTTGTCACACAGACTTCTTTACCCCACCTCTAACGACTTGCCACCTGCATGGTTAAGGACAAGATTCCCAGGTCTTTTCATGGTCTGTCAGTTTTTTTCTCAAAATAGTCTTCTTAACCATTTTAATTAGCTGCACTAGTCTTAAAAACATTCTGTCAAATCACTCAGTGTTTCTATTATGTGCACAGGCTGGAACAAGTTTATGTCATTTGTACCTTTTCTTGAAATACCAGTCAGCCTGGGAAAAAAAAAGGAATAAAGTTGAACTCATAGGATCAGTCACAGGGAATTAACCTAATAAATTCCATACTGTATTTACATTCATGTTATGCAATGCATAAAATCCTTTACAAAACTAAAATGAGTTGGCCAACAAGGAGTTATAAAGGAAGTAGCAGTGGATAGACTTTGAACATGGCATCAGATGCTGTCTTAACTACAAGAATCTGGGAAGCTACAAAATCTGGGAAGCCTTTGAGAAGAAAGTAGGTCTTGCTGACTAGGTACTAATGTAGAGATGTGTGCAACATATGACATGGGTCCCCCTAGGAAAAGCTAATTTCTGAAACTGTGAGGACATTAAATTCTTGTCCTTCTAATTTTGTTAATCTGCCTTCCAAGATAAGATTAGTCAGTAAGCTCTTTTTTAATTAAAAACTTCTTAAGATATATTTTATATCAGCAGAAGTTCCCATGTGACTCCTTATATCTTTCCAATGTCTATACATTTTTTGTTCAAATTTGTCTCCTGCTGCTCTGTGACCTTCATTATGAACTGCCTCAGTTTATGTGGTTGCTGGACTACATTGAATCATAGGAGGTTACTAAGCTAACAGCCCCAGAGCCCTTACAAGCCTAGCCAAGTTCAAACCGGGTTCCCAAGAGTGTCTGGTTCAAGTAGACACTAAAATCAGCACCTATTGCCCCTGTCCAAGAGGGCCACCAAATTGCGCTTAAATAGGGGCAAAGAGAGGCTTTAACATGAATAGGAAGCTTGTTCCAAAGATGGGGCAACCTCTTTGAGACAAATCTGTCTCTCCAGCAAGTTCTGTTGATGTCGCATACTAGGTTAAGGTCCTTTGAGTGAGTGACCCGTGTATCATTTGACTTGTGAATGTGCAACATTTCCATCAAAGCTGGGTCAGAGATTGCTCTATATGCAAGACACAGGTCGCCTCTCAGCAGTCTGTATGACACAGAATACAGTGACAACAACTTCAGTCTGTCTGCATAAGACAGATCTTGAAGACCCACAATTTTTTTCATAAGGAACCTTTGTGGTCTTTCTAATTGTTGAAAGGAACATACCAAAGGAAGTGTTGTACTCTATTATTGGTCTGATGAGGGAAGAGTGCAGGGAGGGTTATAACCTCTTTTTTTCTGGAGGCAATGCCCTTACGTATGAGATGAACTAAAATGCCCTTCTTACCACATTGGAGACATGATGATCGAAGTTAAGGATGATGTCAACCTGTGTGCCCAGATCTCTCACCACTGACTACGTGATTAGGGTACTGCTATTGATGTTGTAGTTTGCAGGGACATCACCCTTGCCAAACAGGATGATAATGCATCACTAGTCATTAGTCTGCATAAGACCTTCTTGCAGGATGTTGACATTGCTAGGGGTTTCAATGATCACTCCCAATTTGCAGTCATCAACAAACTTTGTCAGCCACAGTCCTTTCGTTTTAGCCTGTACTTTGGAGACGTAGATTCCGAACAGTGAAACATTATAAAATATATATAAATACAACTTAGGTCACAGGCAGTAAACATTTTCTGGGTATGTCTCATTTGAATAAAAATTCACAAGACAAATAGAAAAAAGGACCAGTTGACTTGCCCTTAACAAATTCCCTCCAATGGAGCTCTGCGAGTTTGCGCTGTAACTTCTAATGGGTGGAGCTTAATCTTTTATCCTATTCAATTATATCCTCACATTTCAAACAAATGTTCATATTTCCGGAACTATAGGGATGACTAAAGAAGTGTAAATGGCAAATTTTTCAGTACAAACTAGGAGTACTCTTTGAATTCTAGGTCTTAAACTGAATTTTATAAATCGCAGTAAACAAAGTAAATATTAAGGTTGTAATCTTTTATAAACAACGTAGAATACATGAGGAACCACTCAAGCTGCATACATACATACTGTCTGCAGCATTTTGTCCATCCAGCTGAAAACTTTCATATGAGGCTAAGAAGTTCTGTCTGTGCTACTTGGTTGTAAAGATATTTACAAAAACATGAAATTGATTAACAATATAAACAATTATATGAGCATTAATTAATATCTCTTTACCTGCACTGGATATATGTCAAATACCAGTACAGTTGTGTTTGCCACTGTGTAAGCTTTAAGATGAAATCTTTGAATACTTTGTATGAAGCATGTTTTTAGAATTACTATTGGAAATATGAACAAGTATTATTGAATGCCCAGAAGCGACTGTAGGATCTAACTGCAGAAATACCTGGATACTTCACTTAGTGTAGTATAACTGAAGAATGTCCCTATGCTTTATTTGTTTAAGTGGGGAACTGAGCTCTTCTAAAGGACCATTTTAATCATGACCTGATCAACAGAGAATGCATGCAAAGCAGACAAAATACAGCAGCAGCTATGAGAGGTTACAATCAAAACACGGCAGAATCACATTAAAAGGCAGATCTATGAGGTGTAAGAAAGGACAACAAATTCCACTCAGTGCTTACAAAATCAAACTAGCAAAGAAAAGAAATATAATAAGATCAGAGTAATATTTGAGGTCTGATTCTGCAGCAGAAGCCCTGATTGCACCTCTCCTGTTACCCAGGTTTCACTGGCAAGCCTGGATGCTGAAAGAGTCAGCCAGAAGAGATGAGAGTAATCCCAAAGAGAGAGTAGTGGTTCAGGTTCCATTGCAGAACAGTCACATGATAGACTTCCAGGTATAGAAGCTGCAGACAAACGACTTCTGTGACTATTCACCTGCTATGGTATGACAAGGTACTTCAGCTGTGGTGTGGGTATACAGACATACACTCCAATATTACAGTCCCATACATGCACAGTGCATCCCAAATAGGTCGATGATAGGTCAGTAGGGAAAAAACAAGAAAATCTGTTCTTGTAACAGATGCCACCAACCTTTTGATGGCTGGAAAGGAGAGAGATTAGACAGACCAATGGGGGTGCAGAGGATTACTTGATTAACAGGAGTTAGGTTAAAAAAATACACAAACCAGTATTTTAAGCTGTTGGATACATAGCTGCAGGATCCATGAACCCCAGCAGTTTAAGTATTAAACAAGGATTTCTACAAATAACAATAATGCCTCTTCACCACATTTGCTTTAACCTTCCTTGGAATGATTGCCATCCTATCTCTGTAGACATGCACAGCACTGTTGTTCATGTAACTGACAAACCTTTGGCCTCCAAGTTCTCTTTAGCTGCCTCTCTTCCTAGTTATCAGAAAACCCTTGAACAATGTTGGATAGAAGCAGATCTCCACATTACTGATGGATGACTAATCAACACAGCTATTTTTTCCATGGCCCCTCCTTCCCGTATGTACTACAGAGACAGCCCTTTGACAGGCTTTTGTAAGACACTGTGACAGACCACAAGCAGCACTTGGCAATCTCTTCAAATTCTGTCTAAAGGAATAAGACTGCAGAATCCAGCTTAATCTTCAGACATATCGTGATAAGTTAACAGTCACAGAAAGGTTAATTAAAAACAAGCAGATTATCACAGTGACTGCAACTGTTATAAGTAGCAGCTGTTTTTGACCAAATCTACACCTGCTGAAATAAGACTCATCAGAGACCATCTCTGCAAAGATCAGGATTATACTGTATTCAAGATATGTGAAAAGACAAATTCACCTTTTTTCTATCTCTTATCAGCTACAGATAGTGAGTCAGTGGCAGTCTGTTGTGGGATGGCCAAGTTTAAGATGACACTCAGTTGTTATTGAATCTTTCACCTCATCGTTAGATCAGGGCAGTATAGCAATGCTGCAGCTCATATCATGTCAGCTTCCCTACCACCACCTGCTCATAGATGTAACCTTTTTCCTTACACCTTCCTCAGTTGCACCTACCCTTGTCTGCTATTTTCTCTCCTCTCTAACACTGTATGTGCACCCACACCTTATTAATTTAGCTCTTTTCATCTTGACATTTTGGCTCTCTTCTAACTTCATTGTTTGCCCACTCCATCCAACGCATGTCCCCACACTCAGTTTCATCGGTGTATAACTGGAGTGTCACCAAAAGTATTTTCTGACTCTTATCTTTGCATAATGCTGGAATTCCTTTGCAGACTGCACTCGGGTACAATAGTTGCCAAGGATTTCTAACTATCTGTCCTGCCCTCACTATCTCTTCCTGGCATTCTATACTGCTCACTCATCCCATACCCACTGCAAACACTCCTTCCAAAACCCATCTACCTGTATAATTGTCTTTGCTACAGCTAGTGTCTTCTGTGATTTATTTTTGCTTAGTATAGCTGTCACTTATGTCCTGTTCTGCTTTAAAACTCACTGCCTCTATTTCCATTCATAAATATTTATGGGCTTAAACCTTCCTTCTGTTCTTCCACATTCTTGCTGTCTTTTCTTTCTCCCTGTTACCCCCGATGTCAGTGTCCTCTTGTGATGACTCTCCTCACTGGAAACCAATTGTGTGTGATGCCTTTTATACTCTACTTACTGTATGTAACAATGTGGCAAATCTCACTTTTCATAATGCCTTTGATAGTATAATTCACAGGAGATTGCTGTGAAAATTAAATAGCAAGTGAGTAAGGCACAAAACAACATTTCAGACAAGACAGTAGAACACATTTCCAGTGCTAGTGTTACAGTATAAGAGACACACACAATGTTTTGGCAGATAAGAACCATCTGAGCTACCAAGTCTGCCCATTTATAACCCAAAGGATAATTTTCAGTTCTGTAGTAACGCTAACAAATATGCTTTCTGTACTAATTATAATACTAATACATATCATAGTTCCTACATAACTTCACTTTTAATGTTACAATCTATACTTCTTACACTATTTCATTGTTAATGTTCTTCTACTTCTCTTTCGGCTGTTCCCATTAGGGGTCGCCACAGTGGATCATCTGTTTCCATTTCTTCCTGTCTTCTGCATATTGCTGTGTCACACCCACCACCTGCATGTCCTATCTCACCACATCCATAAACCTTATCTTAGGCCTTCCTCTTTTCCTCTTACCTGGCAGCTCCATCCTTAGCATCCTTTTCCCAATATACCTAGCATCCCTCCTCAGCACATGTCCAAACCAACGCAATCTCGCCTCTCTGACTTTGTCTCCAAACTGTCCAACCTGAGCTGACCCTCTAATATACTGATTCATAATCCTGTGCATCCTTGTCACACCCAGTGCAAATCTTACCATCTTTAACTCTGCAACTTACAGCTCTGACTCCTACCTTTTTGTCAATGCCACCGTTTCCAACCCATACGACATAGCTGGTCTCACTACCCTCTTGTAGACCTTCCCTTTCACTTTTACGAGTACCCATCGGTCACAAATCACTCCTGACACTCTTCTCCACCCATTCCACCCTGCCTGTACTCTCTTCCACACTCACCATTACTCTAAACTGCTGATCCCAAGTACTTAAACTCATCCACCTTTGCCAGCTCTACTCCCTGCATCCTCACCATTCCTCGATCCTCCCTGTCATTCACACAACATATTCTGTTTTAGTCCTGCTGACCTTCATTCCTCTTTCTCTCTAGAGCATATCTCCACCTCTCCAGGGTCTTCCTCAACCTGGTTCCCTACTCTCACTACAGATCACAATGTCATCTGCAAACATCATTGTTTCAACAACTTTATTGTTAATGTTAACAACAAATATTGTAACCTATATGCCAGTTAATTGTTCATTGTTAATGTTAACAAATGTACTTCCTATATTACTTTATTGTTAATACTTCTCTGTTAAAGTTATCATACTTTTTATATTATTTCATTGCTAATGCTAGCAATATCATAGTTCACATGCCATTTCATTGTTATTATTAACAAATCTACTTCCTGCATGAGCTGTAGAGTAGTCCAAATACAGGCTTTGCTGTATTCTGGACTTTTGGAAAGTTCCTGTGTTGCCCATTTCCTTTCTTGGATAAAGGGAGGCTTCTTTGTTCACCAGTGGCAGTGGGGAGCATAGAGCAGCCTATCTATCCCTGGAGGAGTGTTCCCAGCACAGGAATCTGGTAGTCTATTGGCCGTTTTGGGTCAATTTCTAGCTCTTTCAAGTCCCCCTGTATAAAACCCACTTTGGCGCGGTTTTTGCGCTTGTTACTACTCAGCCAAGCTCCTCGTGGTCCTGCAGAGTGGTGCTAGCAGCAGAGACACTAAAAGAGCGACTGCTAACCTGATAAAAGTGTTTTTTTCCTGCTACTACCTGGGCGACTGTCCGATCTAGCTAAACTGCAAGTATTTCTGCTTCTTGAAGTGTTTTAAACTGTTTAAAGTTGTTTTTGCACCTGTACTTTTAAAGTTTGTCCTGTTTGTTGCATTTATCTGTTGAGGCTACACACTCAAGTGTGCTAGCCTGTGTTACATATTTATTGCATTTTCCTGCTGTTTGTTGCAAAAAAGAAAAAAAAAACAGAAAAAATATCCTTGTTTCTCGTCTTTCCTGACTTGGAGTAGTCCAAATACAGGCTTTGCTGTATTCTGGACTTTTGGAAAGTTCCTGTGTTGCCCATTTCCTTTCTTGGATAAAGGGAGGCTTCTTTGTTCACCAGTGGCAGTGGGGAGCTTAGAGCAGCCTATCTATCCCTGGAGGAGTGTTCCCAGCACAGGAATCTGATAGTCTAGTGGCCGTTTTGGGCCAATTTCTAGCTCTCTCAAGTCCCCCTGTATAAAACCCGCTTTAGTGCGGTTTTTGTGCTTGTTACTACTCAGCCAAGCTCCTCGTGGTCCTGCAGAGTGGTGTTAGAAGCAGAGAGGCTAAAAGAGCGACTGCTAACCTGATAAAAGTGTTTTTTTTCCTGCTACTACCTGGGCGACTGTCCGATCTAGCTAAACTGCAAGTATTTCTGCTTCTTGAACTGTTTTAAACTGTTTAAAGTTGTTTTTGCACCTGCACTTTTAAAGTTTGTCCTGTTTGTTGCATTTACCTGTTGAGGCTACACACTCAAGTGCGCTAGCCTGTGTTACATATTTATTGCATTTTCCTGCTGTTTGTTGCAAAAAGAAAAAAAAAAATTATCCTTGTTTCCCATCTTTCCTGACCTAGAGTAGTCCAAATACAGGCTTTGCTGTATTCTGGACTTTTGGAAAGTTCCTGTGTTGCCCATTTCCTTTCTTGGATAAAGGGAGGCTTCTTTGTTCACCACTGGCAGTGGGGAGCTTAGAGCAGACTATCTATCCCTGGAGGAGTGTTCTCAGCACAAGAATCTGGTAGTCTGTTAGCCGTTTTGGGCCAATTTCTAGCTCTTTCAAGTCCCCCTGTATAAAACCCACTTTGGCGCGATTTTGCGCATAGCGAAGTATCGTGGCTTGTCAAGCATGTCATCCCAGGCTGACAGGCATTGGATCCCCTTTGAATGACACCAATACTTAAGCCAACTGTTGAAATTGATCATCTTGTCTTCATATTGTGGCATCATTCTTGGTGAGGGTAAGATGCTACTCAAGGTCAGGGTCATACCGGCCTGGGCTACATGCTCGGAGATCTCTTCTATGTCTCTTTTCATGTAGTCCAGGGAGGTACGTCTCAGGTCATTCACACCAGCATGGACAATGACTGAGTCATATTTGTACTTGCCTTGGAGTGACCTGAGTGCTTGTGTTATGTGGCGGATCCTAGCGCCCAACAGGCAGCTCACCGTGACCTTCTCCTTGTTCAGCCTGGTGAGCGGGATGTCAATGCGCCTGACGATAAAGTCACCTATTACAAGTGTATCAGGTGTGTTGTTTAGCCTTAAGGGCTGTGACTGTTCGGCACACTGGCTTTGTGAGCTATGTGTTGCACGTGTTTTGTTTTGGGGTAGCGGTTGCTTGGGTGTCTGTTTTGGAGGTCTCTGCTGCTTAGGCAGATTTTTATTTAGAGCCTCCGGGTATGTTTTTGTGTGTTTATGTGTTTGGTTTGCTATCGTGGTAGGTCTATGTGAGACTGGAATTGCAGTGAGAGTGGCTTCCTTCTCCTCCTGACTGTTTACGCCAGTACTGCGTTGAGAGAGCTTAGCCTCTAGTTTGGCTATATGGTTGCATCTCTCACATGTGTTGGAATTTGTTGGGAGGAGGAGAGGGTTGTCTGTGTACATGAGGCAGTTGTAACATTGCCTCAAGATTCCCAGATTCACCAGCTGGACTGGAGAGGAGATTGACAACTGACCTTTGGACGTGCTAGAATAGTATTGGGAATTCCTTTATAATTGAAAAAAAGGGCCAATGGGGAACAAGGTACTCAAGGGGAGTTTGTGAGGGTGTAGTGCTTTTCATTTTTTTAGTGCTGACTTTTATAATTGCTTTAGTGAGCAAGTGCCAGGCTTTAGAGTAGGAATAAGGTGTTTATTATGAGAACTAGATCAGTTCTAAGGAAAAAAGTGAAGAGCAGACTTTGTTGAGCCAAGAATGGTTTAAAACCAATTAAGCGGAGCTGCCTGATGCTGCGCTTTGCGCAAAATCGCGCAAAGCCACGCCAAAGTGGGTTTTATACAGGGGGACTTGAAAGAGCTAGAAATTGGCCCAAAACGGCCAATAGACTACCAGATTCTTGTGCTGGGAACACTCCTCCAGGGATAGATAGGCTGCTCTAAGCTCCCCACTGCCACTGGTGAACAAAGAAGCCTCCCTTTATCCAAGAAAGGAAATGGGCAACACAGGAACTTTCCAAAAGTCCAGAATACAGCAAAGCCTGTATTTGGACTACTCTAGGTCAGGAAAGATGGGAAACAAGGATAATTTTTTGTTTTTTTTCTTTTTTGCAACAAACAGCAGGAAAATGCAATAAATATGTAACACAGGCTAGCGCACTTGAGTGTGTAGCCTCAACAGGTAAATGCAAAAAACAGGACAAACTTTAAAAGTGCAGGTGCAAAAACAACTTTAAACAGTTTAAAACAGTTCAAGAAGCAGAAATACTTGCAGTTTAGCTAGATCGGACAGTTGCCCAGGTAGTAGCAGAAAAAAAAAAAACACTTTTATCAGGTTAGCAGTCGCTCTTTTAGCCTATCTGCTTCTAGCACCACTCTACAGGACCACGAGGAGCTTGGCTGAGTAGTAACAAGCACAAAAACCGCAACAAAGCGGGTTTTATACAGGGGGACTTGAAAGAGCTAGAAATTGGCCCAAAACGGCCACTAGACTATCAGATTCCTGTGCTGGGAACACTCCTCCAGGGATAGATAGGCTGCTCTAAGCTCCCCACTGCCACTGGTGAACAAAGAAGCCTCCCTTTATCCAAGAAAGGAAATGGGCAACAAAGGAACTTTCCAAAAGTCCAGAATACAGCAAAGCCTGTATTTGGACTACTCCAAGTCAGGAAAGACGGGAAACAAGGATAATTTTTTTGTTTTTTTTTCTTTTTTGCAACAAACAGCAGGAAAATGCACTAAATATGTAACACAGGCTAGCGCACTTGAGTGTGTAGCCTCAACAGATAAATGCAACAAACAGGACAAATTTTAAAAGTGCAGGTGAAAAAACAACTTTAAACAATTTAAAACAGTTCAAGAAGCAGAAATACTTGCAGTTTAGCTAGATCGGACAGTCGCCCAGGTAGTAGCAGGAAAAAAACACTTTTATCAGGTTAACAGTCGCTCTTTTAGTGTCTCTGCTGCTAGCACCACTCTGCAGGACCACGAGGAGCTTCGCTGAGTAGTAACAAGCGCAAAAACAGCGCCAAAGTGAGTTTTATACAGCGGGACTTGAAAGAGCTAGAAATTGGCCCAAAACGGCCAATAGACTACCAGATTCTTGTGCTGGGAACACTCCTCCAGGGATAGATAGGCTGCTCTAAGCTCCCCACTGCCACTGGTGAACAAAGAAGCCTCCCTTTATCCAAGAAAGGAAATGGGCAACACAGGAACTTTCCAAAAGTCCAGAATATAGCAAAGCCTGTATTTGGACTACTCTACAGCTCATGCAGGAAGTAGATTTGTTAATAATAACAATGAAATGGCATGTGATTTATGATATTTGCTAGCATTAGCAATGAAATAATATAAAAAGTATGATAACTTTAACAGAGAAGTATTAACAATAAAGTAATATAGGAAGTACATTTGTTAACATTAACAATGAGCAATTAACTGGCATATAGGTTATAATATTTGTTGTTAACATTAACAATAAAGTTGTTGAAACAATGATGTTTGAAGATGACATTGTGATCTGTAGTGAGAGTAGGGAACCAGGTTGAGGAAGACCCTGGAGAGGTGGAGATATGCTCTAGAGAGAAGAGGAATGAAGGTCAGCAGGACTAAAACAGAATATGTTGTGTGAATGACAGTGAGGATAGAGGAATGGTGAGGATGCAGGGAGTAGAGCTGGCAAAGGTGGATGAGTTTAAGTACTTAGGATCAGCAGTTCAGAGTAATGGTGAGTGTGGAAGAGAGTTGAAGAAGAGAGTACAGGCAGGGTGGAATGGGTGGAGAAGAGTGTCAGGAGTGATTTGTGACCGATGGGTACTCGTAAAAGTAAAAGGGAAGGTCTACAAGAGGGTAGTGAGACCAGCTATGTCGTATGGGTTGGAAACGGTGGCAATGACAAAAAGGTAGGAGTCAGAGCTGTAAGTGGCAGAGTTAAAGATGTTAAGATTTGCACTGGGTGTGACAAGGATGCACAGGATTATGAATCAGTATATTAGAGGGTCAGCTCAGGTTGGACAGTTTGGAGACAAAGTCAGAGAGGTGAGACTGCGTTGGTTTGGACATGTACTGAGGAGGGATGCTGGGTATATTGGGAAAAGGATGCTAAGGATGGAGCTGCCGGGTAAGAGGAAAAGAGGAAGGCCTTTGGCCTAAGATAAGGTTTATGGATGTGGTGAGAGAAGACATGCAGGTGGTGGGTGTGACACAGCAATATGCAGAAGACAGGAAGAAATGGAAACAGATGATCCACTGTGGCGACCCCTAATGGGAACAGCCGAAAGAGAAGAAGAAGAACATTAACAATGAAATAGTGTAAGAAGTATAGATTGTAACATTAAAAGTGAAGTTATGTAGGAACTATGATATGTATTAGTATTATAATTAGTACAGAAAGCATATTTGTTAGCGTTACTACAGAACTGAAAATTATCCTTTGGGTTATAAATGGGCAGACTTGGTAGCTCAGATGGTTCTTATCTGCCAAAACATTGTGTGTGTCTCTTATACTGTAACACTAGCACTGGAAATGTGTTCTACTGTCTTGTCTGAAATGTTGTTTTGTGCCTTACTCACTTGCTATTTAATTTTCGCAGCAATCTCCTGTGAATTATACTAGCAAAGGCATTATGAAAAGTGAGATTTGCCACATCATTACATACAGTAAGTAGAGTATAAAAGGCATCACACACAATTGGTTTCCAGTGAGGAGAGTCATCACAAGAGGACACTGACATCGGGGGTAACAGGGAGAAAGAAAAGACAGCAAGAATGTGGAAGAACAGAAGGAAGATTTAAGCCCATAAATATTTATGAATGGAAATAGAGGCAGTGAGTTTTAAAGCAGAACAGGACATAAGTGACAGCTATACTAAGCAAAAATAAATCACAGAAGACACTAGCTGTAGCAAAGACAATTATACAGGTAGATGGGTTTTGGAAGGAGTGTTTGCAGTGGGTATGGGATGAGTGAGCAGTATAGAATGCCAGGAAGAGACAGTGAGGGCAGGACAGATAGTTAGAAATCCTTAGCAACTATTGTACCCGAGTGCAGTCTGCAAAGGAATTCCAGCATTATGCAAAGATAAGAGTCAGAAAATACTTTTGGTGACAATCCAGTTATACACCGATGAAACTGAGTGTGGGGACATGCGTTGGATGGAGTGGGCAAACAATGAAGTTAGAAGAGAGCCAAAATGTCAAGATGAAAAGAGCTAAATTAATAAGGTGTGGGTGCACATACAGTGTTAGAGAGGAGAGAAAATAGCAGACAAGGGTAGGTGCAACTGAGGAAGGTGTAAGGAAAAAGGTTACATCTATGAGCAGGTGGTGGTAGGGAAGCTGACATGATATGAGCTGCAGCATTGCTATACTGCCCTGATCTAACGATGAGGTGAAAGATTCAATAACAACTGAGTGTCATCTTACACTTGGCCATCCCACAACAGACTGCCACTGACTCACTATCTGTAGCTGGTAAGAGATAGAAAAAAGGTGAATTGGTCTTTCCACATATCTTGAATACAGTATAATCCTGATCTTTGCAGAGATGGTCTCTGATGAGTCTTATTTCAGCAGGTGTAGATTTGGTCAAAAACAGCTGCTACTTATAACAGTTGCAGTCACTGTGATAATCTGCTTGTTTTTAATTAACCTTTCTGTGACTGTTAACTTATCACGATATGTCTGAAGATTAAGCTGGATTCTGCAGTCTTATTCCTTTAGACAGAATTTGAAGAGATTGCCAAGTGTTGCTTGAGGTCTGTCACAGTGTCCTACGAAAGGCTGTCAAAGGGCTGTCTCTGTAGTACATACAGGAAGGAGGGGCCATGGAAAAAATAGCTGTGTTGATTAGTCATCCATCAGTAATGTGGAGATCTGCTTCTATCCAACATTGTTCAAGGGTTTTCTGATAACTAGGAAGAGAGGCAGCTAGAGAGAACTTGGAGGCCAAAGGTTTGTCAGTTACATGAACAACAGTGCTGTGCATGTCTACAGAGATAGGATGGCAATCATTCCAAGGAAGGTTAAAGCAAATGTGGTGAAGAGGCATTATTGTTATTTGTAGAAATCCTTGTTTAATACTTAAACTGCTGGGGTTCATGGATCCTGCAGTTATGTATCCAACAGCTTAAAATACTGGTTTGTGTATTTTTTTAACCTAACTCTTGTTAATCAAGTAATCCTCTGCACCCCCATTGGTCTGTCTAATCTCTCTCCTCTCCAGCCATCAAAAGGTTGGTGGCATCTGTTACAGAACAGATTTTCTTGTTTTTTCCCTACTGACCTATCGTCCTTCTATTTGGGATGCACTGTGCATGTATGGGACTGTAATATTGGAGTGTATGTCTGTATACCTACACCACAGCTGAAGTACCTTGTCATACCATAGCAGGTGAATAGTCACAGAAGTCGTTTGTCTGCAGCTTCTATACCTGGAAGTCTATCATGTGACTGTTCTGCAATGGAACCTGAACCACTACTCTCCCTTTGGGATTACTCTCATCTCTTCTGGCTGACTCTTTCAGCATGCAGGCTTGCCAGTGAAACCTGGGTAACAGGAGAGGTGCAATCAGGGCTTCTGCTGCAGAATCAGACCTCAAATAGTACTCTGATCTTATTATATTTCTTTTCTTTGCTAGTTTGATTTTGTAAGCACTGAGTGGAATTTGTTGTCCTTTCTTACACTTCATAGATCTGCCTTTTAATGTGATTCTGCCGTGTTTTGATTGTAACCTCTCATAGTTGCTGCTGTATTTTGTCTGCTTTGCATGCATTCTCTGTTGATCAGGTCATCATTAAAATGGTCCTTTAGAAGAGCTCAGTTCCCCACTTAAACAAATAAAGCATAGGGACATTCTTCAGTTATACTACACTAAGTGAAGTATCCAGGTATTTCTGCAGTTAGATCCTACGGACGCTTCTGGGCATTCAATAATACTTGTTCATATTTCCAATAGTAATTCTAAAAACCTGCTTCATACAAAGTATTCAAAGATTTCATCTTAAAGCTTACACAGTGGCAAACACAACTGTACTGGTATTTGACATCTATCCAGTCTCTCCAAACACCATTATATTGGGCGACTTCAACTATCCATCGTGGCTTGCACCTGTCTCCCCTGGGCTTTCGGATATTGGCAAAGGCTCTTGCCACCCCCATAGTGCCTTTTTTAGGCAAGGCTCAAAAGACAAACCCACCCCCATAGGTATCACAAGGGATAAGAAACTAAGAGTAATGCTACTCAACGCCAGAAGTCTAAACCTCAAGATGCATGCACTCAAAACTCTCCTTAGCATGGAGAACATCGATATCTGTGCAGTAACAGAAACCTGGTTCAAGGCTCCCGAGAGCACCCCAGCACTACCAGATTATACCTCATACCATGCTTTTCGGCCTCAAAACTTAGACTGAACCACAAAAGGAGGGGGAGTATCAATATTCGTCAAAGATACCCACACCTCCAGGTTGGTGGCACAGCACGAAGCATCAGAGACTATTCATGTGCAACTAACAGTGGGTAAAACTGCCTTCCAGTTTATAGCCTGCTACAGACCACCCTCCCAAACCCAGGAACCCCACTCGGCCTTCCTGAGAACACTGGAAAATATGAAGGTCTCTCCAAACACCATTATATTGAGTGACTTCAACTATCCAAACATGGACTGGGTGCATTACTCTAGCTCCAACACCCTAGCTCAAAGGTTCCTAGAATTTATAAACTCAAATGCTATGGAACAACTTGTTACCACTCCCACAAGAGGGGAAAACATACTAGACCTGATCATCACCAACATGGGGGCACTATGCTCCAGACCAGAAGTGTATCCCTCACTGGTAAGATCAGACCATAAACTAATCTCACTGGATATTCACATCCCGACCCCACCCCCTGCCCAGAAAACCACAGTGAAAAACTTCTCTAAAGCAAATTTCACACTCCTCAAAACTGAGGTGGAATCCTTCAAAGCCCCCAGGCCTGTGGAAAATACGGCCCAGACCGCAGAATCCTTTATAAACGCATTCTATGAATACCTTCAGGAATGCATGGATCATGCAATCCCAAATAAAACCAAGACCCAATCCTCCAAAGGCAGGCGCCCTGTCTGGTGGACCCCAGCCATAAACAAACTATACAATAGAAGGAGGAAGCTACTACATGACAGAGCAAAATCACAAAAAGGGAAGCCATCTCTGATCAGTATTAGCAAAAAACTACGGGCACTCATAAAATCGCCTAAGGCCAGCTTCGAGAGAAAAATTGCACAGGACACTAAGGATAATCACAAGGCTTTCTTTAGTTATGTTAGGAACCTGGGCGGGTATTCCCAGATATGCTCAGAATTAGTCCAAAATGACAAAAAATACACCAAACCCACAGACATTGCCAACATCCTAGCTGACAGGTTCAGCGCAAACTCCCCCCCCCTTCCCCACCAAAAGGGCAAATATCTATCCCAGCAGAGTACTGCCCCCCTGACATCTCAGATGCTCAGGTAAGAGCCGCCCTCTCCAAAACAAAAAACACAGCATCAATGGGACCAGATGGTGTCCGGGCTGTGTCCTACATGAACTCCAAGAAGAGCTAAACCCAAACATAAAACTACTGTTCAATCTCAGCCTTACTACAGGATATGTACTCAAAGAGTGGTGTACAGCAACAGTGGTCCCTCTCCACAAAGGTGGTGCCTCAACGGATCCTGGAAACTATCGCCCCACAAGCCTGACTAGCTTGGTCTGCAAAGCTATGGAAAGGATTATCATGGACCTCATAAATAAAGATATTGGGGACCTACAGACACTGGATCCTACCCAGTTTGGCTTTGTTAAGGGCAGATCCTGCCTCTTAAACCTGGTCGATTTCTTTGAAACAGTCACCAAGGCCATTGACGAGGGGAAGGTGGTCCACACAGCCGACCTGGACCTCGCAAAAGCCTTCGATACAATACCCCACTCGGGCATTATAGATAAGCTCACCAGCTTAAATATAAACCCCTATGTCACTAGATGGGTTGCAAACTGGCTCAAGGACAGAACCCACCTGGTTAGAATTGCTGGAGCCATGTCAGACTTCAAACCAGTTAGAAGTGGCGTCCCACAAGGCTCAGTCCTGGGACCTCTCTTGTTCGGTATATATTTTTCGGAGGTACAGGCCAACACAGAAGGACTATGGCTGACCAAGTTCGCAGATGACTGCAAACCAGGCGCCATAATCGACTCTCCAGCCGACACAAGCATCCTACAAAAGGGCCTCATAAAAACAGACAACTGGTGCCAGAGCCATGGCCTCAAGCTAAACGCCAAAAAGTGTATAGTCATCCCCTTTGACAAAAACAAAGTGCCCACAAATTACCACATAGGTGGTAATCCATTAAGTACGGAAGAAGTAATTAGGGACCTGGGGACCCAAGTTGATAGCAATCTCTCATTTGAAAACCACGTGGCCAAAGTGGTTAGAAAAACATTTTATATAGCCCATCTAATCATGAAGGGATTCACATCTAGATCAGAGGAGGTCATCGTGCCTCTTTACTCATCCCTCATCAGGCCCATAATTGAGTACAATGCCCCTATTGGGATGTACCTTACCAGACACCTGCAGCAACTGGAAAGACCCCAAAAGTACCTCACCAAGAGGATCAAAGGACTCAAACAGATGCCATATTCTGCCTGGTTAAAGAAACTCCAGCTCTACTCAGTGGCTTACCACCTGCTCAGAGGCGATCTGTGCCTGACGTATAAAGCCATGTCCAACCCGGAATTAATGGACATGCTGCACCTCAGAAAATCCAAATCCCATTGAGCTACGCGCTCGAGAGACTTGAACCTCAGCACTGAAATAAATGGGACATGCTGGAGGGACAGATTCATAACCCAGAGGCTCCCTTCACTCTGGAATAAAATCCCAGTCCAGGTTAGGCAGAATCCCTCATTGACTCTCTTCAAGAGGAATCTTGACGAGTGGATGGGAGATTGTAGGTTTACCCCGGGTATCACTTCTGTGTCACTGTTAGACAGAGGCACAGTATACTAACCTCGAAAAAGGGCATAGCAAAATTCATTTAAAATGGGTGGCGAAAACCAAACACACTCTGGCTAGGCTTATAAATACCCTAGGGCAGATAGCCTAGTATGAACCTATGATACAGAATCAGAATTGCCTACACATGGTAAGGCCTTGCTGTGTCTAATAATGGTGGCTGCCAAAAAAGCAATTAATAGAAAATGGAAATCAAAATCTAAACCAACTAAACTGGAAGTAGTGAACATAGTAACAGAGATAAAACAACTGGAATTTAGATCTATAGAAAAGGGTAGGCGCAAACTGCATAGAAAAAAATGGGAATTGTGGGAACAATACATATAATGGAGGAATGAGGTCTAAAAGGCACCAGGACTTAAATGAGTTATGTAATGTTTGACTGAGAAAGACTGGGTAGATTATAAGTGATGTATAATGTTTTCAAATGGGAGTGTGCCACCATGGTTTGTGATGTAAAATCCTTGTAACTAGGATTGTGTCGCTGTGGTTTGTTTTCATTTATATAACTGTATGCTTGCCCATGCAGTAACTGATGGTTTAATAAAGATGTTTCTTGTTTAAAAAAGGCAGGAATTGAATAATTTATGTAATATTGCTTAGATTATATGATGTATAGCATAATATGTGAAATCTAATGCTTGTTACGTTAATATAGTTTGAGTACTTTTATATGAATGCAGACTTGCCTATGTCACAAGTGATAATTCAATAACAGTGTTAGAAAAAAAAACAGTAAACTTTCACCTAATGGATGATCTTCAATCCGTCAGTAATGTTATCAAGTATTATACTCTCTAAAATACATCTTTGTTACTTGGAACCAATATCATACTTTGTAGACTGTGTCCTTGCCAATGGTATCAAATATGTTATTAGTAACAAATACCATACTTCCTGTTTACACTACTTCATTGTTAATGCCAGCAAATAATATACTTCCTACACTTTGTGCTTGTTAATGCTAACAGGTATCAAACTTCTTTCACTGCTTCCTTGTTAATGTTAATACACAGTATTAACACACATACTTCCTACACTGCTTCCTTGTTAGTGTTAACACACATACTTCCTATGCCACTTCCTTGTTAGTGTTAACACATATAATTCCTACGCCACTTCAGTATTAGTGTTAACACATATACTTCCTACTCCGCTTGCTTGCTTGTTAGTGTTAACACATATACTTCATACACCATTTCCTTGTTAGTGTTAACACATATACTTCCTACTCCGCTTGCTTGCTTGTTAGTGTTAACACATATACTTCATACACCATTTCCTTGTTAGTGTTAACACATACACTTCCTACATCACTTCTTTGTTAGTGTTAATACATATACTTCATACTCCGCTTGCTTGCTAGTGTTAACACATATACTTCATACATTGCTTCCTTGCTAATGTTAACACATATACTCACACATCCTACATTACTTCCTTGTTAATGTTAACAAATATACTTCTTACACCACTTCCGTGATAATGTTAGTAATATTATAATTCCTTTAATACTACATATCTATCATACCATTTTGGAATTCCACCACTGGTCTTGATTCTACAACCAGCAGCAGTTTCAAAGAGTAAATGTTTCTGTTTCAAACAAATGAAGCTATTAATTGTACAAATATGCATAGCTATTTCTTAAGATGCATCAGCTCAAGCAAAGAATTCAATGATACAGGGAACTGACAAGTGTGCTGGCGATAATATACATAGTAAAATGCTACAGTTAATACTATTTTGTGTGATTGCACTGTCCTCTGGGTGCATATTACAAATCTGAGATTATCAAGTTTTCCAAATGTATTTTTGTTTATTATTTTTTTGTGTGTTATAATAAATGCTACAGTATATGTGGAAGGGCGAGTGTACATTTTTAAAATGAATGCAACTGTATGCCGGATCTTGCAAAATGACTCACAAAAATGCAGAGAAAACAGTCCACAACCGGTCACAGTAAAAAAAAAACAAAAAGAAAAAATTAATGTAAAACAGCACTAAAAAACAGTTTGTGTGCTGTCTTACATTAAATTTCTTTGTTTTTTTTTTTTTACTGCGAACGGTTGTGGACTGTATGCCGGATCTTGTTGTACATCCTGGTCATGGCTGTATCATTCATCAACAAAGTTATAAAAAAATTGTATAGACTGTAACAGCAATCCACAGAAATGTAGAAACACAAAACTAGCACAGTAGAACTCTGACTAACGCATATACTGCATTTAGATACAAGTTTTGCAAAAGTGTATTCTTCTCACAAAGCTCATTTTCCTGTGAACTTTTTATAATAAGCTCTGCAGATCAAATAATATAAGTTATAAAATATTTCTTACTCCAAGACGGAATGTGTTGCAGCTTGTTCATGATAACGATAAAGTAGAAGGCACTGGTTTATCCGGTGAAGAGTTCCATCTTTGCGCAGATGATCATAAAAGAAAATCAAATCTTCTGGAACACCCTAAAATAGAGATATTATTATTTTAATCATATAATCCTTCTAAATAACTGTTTAAGAAAGTGTGTGGACTAACAAAATACCTACCAAGGTAGTAGCTAATTGACTTTTGCATACTAATACTTCTCTCTCTCTCTCTCTATATATATATATATATATATATATATAATGTATTACATGCAGGGACAGTTATAAATTTACCTACATTGACTTTAGCCAAAAACAAAGATTAATTAACTGAGGTAACACCATCTAGGCAGACTCTTGACAGAGCCAATGACAGAGTAAATGAGGCCAAAAAAACAATACTCCACTAAGGAAAGCATGTGCTTGGGCCAAATGTGTTAATGTGGAGTCATGAGAGTACCTGAATCAATGCTTTCAGTGACCCCAGTTCGGTCTGCATCCATTTCACTGCTGGCCCAGAGACAGAATATAATGTGTTCTACTCCATGTGTCTGATGTACAACTGGGGGCATAAAAAATGCCTTTTCTCTTTCCACCAAAAATAACAACAGGAAATAACCAAATGTTTGGATGAAGTTTAATACTGTAGGGATGCAAGCACCCCCCTTGCACCATTCTAACCTCAGACTTAGCCTACTAGAATCAGTATGACTAGACAGCAGCATATGTTCTGTAGTAAATCTAATTCATACACTCCTACATTAAAAAGTCACCCCCCCAAAAAAAAATCATGTCCTCATAAACTAGCTTCTAGTTAAAAATATTTAGTAGTTAGTGGTTGGTGAATCAGTTGTTAGACACAGGGATTCTGCATTCACCAGGCTGGACAAAGACAGAGTTAATGTTAGGTACCTTTCAGGAGCCAGGATTACAGGCAGTGCAAGAGTGCCTGAGTCCCTTACCCCAGATGACATGGTAGTGGGTCCATGTGGGGATAAATAACTTGGGTCATAGGACCCCGAAGGATATGCAGAAAGACACGCTGGTAGTTGATACGCAAATGTTGGATGCAGGCTGGACACTGGTACAAAATGGCATGCTCTAATCACTGAAAATGATGCCAAGATTCAAAGAAAAAAACGCGGTGGTGGTGCTGCGGTAGCGTCACCTCAAAGTAAGACGCTGTCTGGTTCGATTCTCAGCTAGAGCGTCTTCTGCGTGGAGACATGCGTGAATGGGCGTATCTTCGTTGAAGGTTATGCATCAGGCCTGGCAAGCAGGTACGCAAAAATCAACTGCCAATCATTAGCGGACTGGAATTCCGCTGTGTCGACCCCTAACCGGGAAAAGCTGAAAGACACAAACAAACATTCAAAGAAAAAACAGTTATTTAAGAGGACTCAGAGTGTATCAGCCTGGAACAAAATTGCTGATGGCCAACTTGCTTTGTGGAGGGCGGCCTGCATCTCTCTCTCTCTCACGTGTCTTTGCATACTAACAAAATTCATTGCTGTCTCCGTAGTGTCTGTTTAGGCAGAGTTCACCTAATGAACATCCCAACCATGCAAACCCACCAAATCCAAAACTAGACAACATTAAGTTGGCTCTTCTCAATAGCAGGAGTCTTAACAACAAACCGCCTAATGTGAAAGCACTCCTACATCAGGAACATGTTGATGTCGGCCACGTTTGTGTGTTTACTGACACACACTTTAAATTTAAGGAAAGCACCCCCTCCATACCTGAGTTTTGTGTACACCGTGCCTTCAGGCCTGGTGGAAAACTGCAGCGGAGTCTACATATTCATCAGGAACCATCTCCCAACTAAACTGGTATTCAGACGAATTCTCAGAACTATCCCCACCTATATCATCACATGATCATGTTCAGTTCCTAGCAGCATTGGAAGATAATTCCACAAGCAACCACTCTAATCCTTGGTGACTTCAATTACCCCTCCATAGACTGAAAGCCCCTACATCTCCAACATGGGGTATGCTCAGAGATTTTTAGATCTGGTAAACAGGAACTCCTTAGATCAAATTATCCTTCACTACAGGCAGGAACATTTTGGATCTGGTCTTCACAGGTATGACCATTAACTGCTTCATCCCCCTAGTTTCCACATCACCAGTGAAATCCAAACATAAGCTTGTGATATTTACTCTTTGAACCCCCTCCTCCTGTAACCAATGCCTCCCTTTTCTAAAATCTATAAAAAGGCAAACCTTATACAATTATGTCAGTAAATCTCTAAATTTCCCCACAAGATTACCACCCTAAATCTGCAGCCAACTGCACTAACAGCAAAGGACAAAGGGAGATTCAAAAATAAACTCCCCTGCTTCTCAGTCAACATAAACTTTATAACAAGAGGGAGATGGGGTTGGGATAGTGGTTAAGGTGTTAACCTTACAGGCACAAAGTACAGGGTTTGATTCTCACCTTTGGGAAGCATGCTACGCTTAAAAAGGCCCCCTGTGGTCTTTAACCTAGTAATTCTCTATGAACCTGTAAGAGTAAACATACTGTAAAGCTAGACCTCATCAGTCTTAAGACAGAATAACCCACCCCCCATTATTAAGGACCACCAAATCATCTCATGGATGAAGATTAACTATCAAAGCTAAGAACAACTGTATGTTTTTTTTGTTGTTATGTGAGAAAACTCAGAAACAACACTCAATATTGCCCTCAATTCTTCAATGATAGTACTCCAATCCAAATGGCACTGCAAACATACTAACCAATAAGTTTGCCAATAAAGTCTCCTCTAAAACTCATATCTCTACCTCAGTCATCCCAAAATCACCCCCTTCTATCACAAAGATACTTGTTTTTAGGTACTAGCTAAGATCAAAACACGTTCGCTATATGTCTGAATAACATACCTGGTTACCTAATGAATGGTGTCATACAAGCACTTGGGCAACCTCTCCTTATTTTGTTTAACCTAAGCTTAGCTATAGGCTATGTTAAATCCATGGAGTGCATCATATCCTATCACATCAATTATGATATCAAAAATCTCATCACGCATGACCCAAAACAGTATGGCTTTATGAAGGGTAGATGAGACCTACTAAATCATGTCAACATCTTTGCGAAGGTAACTCAAGAGGTTGATGTGGTCATGCTGTGCATACTCTTATCTGAATTTGGCCAAGGCATTTGATACTATACAATATTATAGAATTATTAAGAAGCTATCAGGCTTAAACACCAACCCATATATGGTCAAATGGATAGCCAATTGTCTTAAAGATGTCTATAGTGCAAGTGATGAATTCTGTCCAAGGTCAGTCTATGTGGAATATCCTCCCATAAATCCTGAGCTTGTCTATCAGTGTCATAGTGATTATGGCACTCGCCAACCTGAAAAAGTATATGCATGTCTGTCAGCATCCATTTCCTGCATTTTATCTCATACTGACCTCAGCAACCTGCACACAAGTACAACAGGAGTCAGTTTTAAGTGGCCAACTGTCAGCACTTCAAATCAATTGGCATGTGAATGAGACAGAAGTAGAAAGAAATTATAGCAGTGATATGAGACCATCTTTAGAGACAAAGCAAAAAGCCTATCAAAAGAGTGAGCAAGAAATAAACTTAAAAACATGTAATTCCTGCATATTTTATTTCATATTTTGTCATCAAGTCAGGGTAGTATTTTGCTTACTATAGTAAAGGAAAAAATTGTGATCCACCATTCCCTATCACATGTAGAATCCTCAGGGATATTGTCTAGGGTTTCTCTTGTTTGGCATCTTTTTCTCAGATATTAAAATTGTTTCCACTGTCTGGCATACCAAATATGCAGCTGAGTGCAAACATGAAAGCATTGTCTTTACCCTGGTTGAAACACTGTCTTTCAAAAGGCATATAATTACACATAAATGGTGCAGTAGAAATTATTTTGCCTTCAGTGTCAAAAAATGTGCATTCAGACATTTAGCAACAGTCACTTGCTAGCTTTATATACTTCTAATGGCCAACAAACAAATGTTGATCAAATTATAAAAGGCCATACAGTCCTTGTAGACTATGACCTTTTATTTAATACCCGTGGTAGCTTCTATCATCCACAAAAAATGGACTTCTCACATCCATGGGGTCAATGGCCATGCTAGAGTGAAGTAACTGTCATTAGTGCTTTGGGAAACATTTGCTGTTCTATCCCTTTCCCTTGTGAGACATGCTTCTTTATAACCGATCCAGTTTCATGTATGATGGTGGTTATGGTGAGGACAAGACAAGCACAATATCCAAAGCAGCTCTTATCAGACCAAATATAGAATGCTACACTTGTGTAACCTATTCTCACACCTTCTGGTTCAACTAAAGAAAGTTCAAGAATTCTTCATGAGAGAAATGAAAGGCTTTGAGGCCTGTAGTATATCCAAATACTGTAGCAAGTCTCTCTCTGCTCAGCACCTTGCTGCTTTCATTCAAGAGACCACTGCCTAAAATGCAGAGCATTAGGGAATCATTACAATTTGAAATCCTTTGCTTAGAACACTATCTGATGACCTGACCACAATTGGACACTTGGCCTCAATAAATATGAATACACAATGAAACATTATATTTCTATAGCTAAAATATTTCTTATAAATTACTCAGCCCATCAAGCCATACTTTCATGAAGGAAATGGATGACTACCTGGACACCCATAAGGTCTAACATGAGATCTGCACGTCAAGCTCTTCAGCTTGTTCACCAAACCTAGGAATCTGTGATTGTCTGATGCTCCTTTTCCTAGACCTCATTCACTTAATAATACCATTAACAAGGTGTCTATTTTAAGAGCCCATAATAATGCATGTATACTGTACATGATTGTGACGACTGGGGATAGATGGGCGAAGGCTGCCAGCCTAGTCAAATAGAATTTCATAGAGGTTTTATCTTGCCCAGCTAGGCTAAGACCTGGACCCTATAGCTGTGCCAGTGGGGAGTCTTACTGGGGACCTGGTGAGCAAGGGAGCAACCAGCCCCAGACTGACTGTGATCTCTGTGTGCACTTAAGGGAAATTGTTCTTTAGTGTGTGTATTAATTATCCTTTCCCTCTTCTAGGAGACGACCTCCCTGGTGTTAGTAGTGAGGATTGAGGCTCCTTGATTGCTGGGCCAGGGCACGGTTGTCACAACTGTTTGGCAGTGGTGGGCTCTACTTCACATACTAATTGGCTTGTAGTGGTGTGGGTAGAGCGAATTCCTGTAGCTTATGTACAGTGATCTCTGAAAGTGTTTTGTACTCTAAAACAGTCAAGCAGTGTATACTCAGAGTTCAGATCACAATTGTTTTATTTCTTTTGTTAGCTTAGTGTTAGTCAGGGTGAGCAGGCAACATGTCAGCAGAAGAGTAATGAAAGCTGACAAGGAGCCAGCTGGCGGAGATGTGCCAGGCTAGGGGACTGGTGCTTGGAAACCTGACTAAAACAGACCTAATTGCAGCCTTGGTTACAGCTGCATCAGAAAACAGCAGCCTGGAGGACAATCAGACTGACAGTGGAAATACAATATCCTCAGAGAATGGACAGCTCAACCTTTCTGCAGCGGACTTAAAAATCCAGCTGGAGCTAAAGAGACTAGAGTTGGAGGACAGGCGTATGGAACAAGAAACAGCCAAGAAAATGTGGATTCTACAAGCTGAGGAAAATGAACAGCACAGGAGGCATGAGAGGGAAATGGTGGCTCTTCGCCAGAGTCATGGAGGTAATGGGGAAGGGAGTAACCAGACCCCAGAAGCACAAAAGGTCAGTACATTTCTTCCACAGTTTAAAGAGGGGGATAATTTTGATAGCTTCATTCATATATTTGAGTGGGTATGTAAACAGTATGAAATTGATCAAGGGCTCTGGGTATGGTTCCTGACCCCCTTACTTCATGGTAAAGCTGTAACTTCTTTAGCAAAAATGCATGACACTGTTTTGATTATACTGCTGTAAAAAGACACTTGTTGGAATGTTTTAAGCTAACGCCTAAAATGTATAGGAAAAAGTTTCGTGAGCATGGACACAAGGCAGGTGAAAATGTATGTGAATATGTTGCTGAACTGAGCACTTATTTTCATAGCTGGGTGAGTGGATGTCAGGTCACCACTTTTGAAGGGCTGGCAGACCTTTTGGTAAGGGAACAAGCCCTTAGCACTTTGTCTGAGGACATGAGGATCTGGTTAGCTGATAAACAGTGTGCTACTTCAGAGGAGTTGGGGAAGAAGGGAGACCTATACCTAGCAAGCAGCGCAGCCCTGCACAGGAAGGGGGCCCCTAGTACTGCTCATGGGTCTAAAGGAACCCATGATGGGCAGCACAGACTGCCCCAACAAAATCTACCAGTAGCAGGGAAGTCACTAGTCCAGGTATACATCCAGGACATAGGGTGAAATGTTTTGAATGCAACCAGTAGGGTCATGTGGCATACAGGTGTCCACGGAGGCAAGGTGGGAAACCAAAGGTGAGGGAGTCAGTAAGTGGTAAAGACAAAATGCCAATAGTAGGTTTTCTTGAGACAACAGGGGTATGGAACTACTATCCTGCAGATGTCTTGAGAGGGAAGGATTTGGATGAGGCAGTACTATGTACTTATGCAGTTACATGCAGTGAGGCTAGGAGACAAGCATGTGGGTCTGGTAGCCTGAGGGAGACCCAGACAGACTGCATACTTGCAGCCAGGACTGCTGAGGTGGTTACTTCAAGGAGTGAGCTACGCTGTAGCAGTGAGACTGAATGTGAGTCACAGCTTCTTGTGGGTACTGATGTTCCCTTGGACAGGGTAACTGCAAAGGTAGAGGTGAGTAGTAGTACCCAGGCTGACAGTGAGGCACCGTTGTCAGAGGATGCCAGACTTCCCGTGGAAGGGGAGCTGGGAAGGGTTACAAGGAGAGACTTGAAACAAGCTCAGCTCTCAGACCCTACATTGCAAGGCCTGAGGCAGGTAGCTAGGGAGGCACCTGATTCTCAACAGAAGGGGGAATCTGTATACTGGAACAAAGTGTTACTGTACAGAGAGTGGACCCCTGAGGGAGGCCTAGAAGATGAGAGAGTACATACAGCAGTTGGTAGTGCCAAGAGCTTACCATCTGGTGCTTCTAGCCATAGCCTATGATATTCCCTATGCAGGTCATATGAGCATAAAATGTACAAAGAGGCGTATTATGCAAAACTTCTATTGGCCTGGAATTTCCAGAGATGAAACAGGGTACTACAGGACCTTTGAGCAGTGCCAAAAGGTAGGCAAAGCAGGAGACAAGGTGAGAGCTCCTTTGACGCCTTTGCCTGTGATTCAGGAGCCATTTCAGAGGGTAGCTATGGATATTGTGGGTCCTCTGAGTACCCCAAGTTCCACAGGGAAAAAGTATATCCTAGTGATTGTAGATTATGCTACACAATAACCTGGGGCAGTGGCTTTGTCCTCCACTGAGGCCGAGAAGGTGGCAAATGCTTTGTTAGTGATTTTCAGCAGGGTAGGTTTCCCAAAGGAAATACTGTCTGTGGAAATCCTGTGGGGTGAAACACATGAAGACCACCCCCTACCATCCCCAGACTAATGGTCTTGTTGAGAGGTTAAACTCTACAATCAAGTCCATGCTACGGGCATTTGCAGATCAGTTTAAGAGGGAGTGGGACAAATATTTGCCCCATCTGTTGTTTGCTTACAGAGAGGTTCCCCAGGAATCCACATGGTTTTCAACCTTTGAGTTGCTGTATGGGCATAGGGTGAGGGGACCTCTAGATTTAATTTGAGATGAGTGGGAAGGTGAGTGTGAGTCTCACAAGGAGTCTGTTGTGGCATATGTCCTGAACCTCAGGACAAGGCTCAGAGGACTCATGGGCCTGGCCCAGGAGAACCTGTCAGAAGCCCAACAACAGAAAAAGGTGTGGTGTGACAGGAATGCTCGAGCTAGAGAGTATGCTGTAGGGTGGCAGGTAATGGTTCTCATTCCTGTCAGACACAACAAGCTGCAAGCAGTTTGGGAGGGACCTTACAAGGTGGTAAGAAAGGTAAGTGATGTTAACTACATGGTGGAAGTGCTAGGCAGACGGCAGGGGCACAAACTGTACCATGTTAACATGGTGAAACCTTACTATGATAGGGAGGCCCTTGTGCTGAGCATTTGCAGTGGATTGCAGGAGGAGTCTGAGAGAGATCATGTGACTGATCTCCTCAGTGAGGCTTGGGCTGACACCTCGGTGGAAGGGGTAGCAATGTCCCAGCAGCTATCTCCTACCCAGGTTTGAGAAATTCAAGCAGTTTTGCAGGAGTTTGGGGGCATGTTCACCGAGAAACCAGGAAGTACCCACCTGGTGCAGCACCAGGTGGCTACAGGACCCCAAAGGCCTATTAGGCAGGCCCCTTATAAGGTGCCTGAGAGTGTCAAACAGACTCTGAGGGAGGAGGTACAGGAGATGTTGGAACTAGGGGTGATTCAAGAGTCCAACAGTCCCTGGGCCTCACCAGTGGTGTTGGTGCCAAAGAAGGATGGCAGCACCAGGTTCTGTGTGGATTACAGGAAATTAAATTGTCACACAGAGGCAGATGCTTACCCCATGCCTAGGACAGAAGAGGCCCTAAAGCAGCTGGGTGGGGCTAAGTATCTTACAACCATTGATCTTACCAAGGGTTACTGGCAGGTGCCCTTGACTCCCAGTGCTAGAGAGAAGTCAGACTTTGTTACTCCTTTTGGCTTGTATGAGTTCACAAAGATGCCCTTTGGAATGAAGAATGCCCCAGCGACTTTCCAGAGGCTGGTAGATTATATCTTAGCAGGAGGGTTTGCCCTTGCTTACATGGATGATATTGCTATCTACAGCCATTCATGGCAAGAGCACCTTCAGCATGTCAGGGAGATGCTGGGCAGACTACAAAGGGCAGGGCTGACCATTAAGCCGAGCAAATGTCAGGTGGCATGGCAGAGGTCTCCTAACTAGGACAGAGTGGGGAGTGGTAAGTTAAGGCCAGACCCTGCCAAAGTGGAAGCCATTCAGGCATGGCCTGCACCAGTTACCATAAATGAGGGCATTCTTAGGGACAGCAGGGTACTACAGAAAGTTTGTTCCCAATTATAGTACCATAGCTGCTCCCCTCATAGACCTGATAAGGATGAACAGGCCAGATAAGGTAGTGTGGACCCCAGCATATGAGCAGGCATTTCGGAAGCTTTGGGAGGACCCCCTGTGTTAGCCACTCCAGACTACAGCAAAGACTTTGTTGTGCAGGTGGATGATTCAAACTATGGGGTGGGGGCTGTACTTAGCCAGATTTCTTCAGAGGGAGAAGAGCACCCAGTGGTTTATCTCAGTTGTAGGCTTCAACCCAGGGAGGAATGCTATGCAGCGGTAGAAAAGGAATGTCTAGCCATAGTGTGGGCACTACAAAAATTTCAGCCTTATCTGTATGGAAGAAAATTCACTGTGATGACAGATCACAAACCTCTATAATGGTTAAATAGAGCCAGTCAGCAAAATGCCAAGTTGCTAAGATGGAGTCTGGGGTTGCAAGCATATGATATGTCAGTGCAGCACTGCAGTGGGAGTAGCAATACCAATGCAGATGGGGTGAGGTACACCCAGATAGACCTGACACTCTCAAGCAATGTTTCTCAAGGGGCACTTGAAAAACTTGCTTGAGTTCCCCGGGGAGGGGGGGGGGATGTGATGACTAGGGAGAGATGGGCGAAGGCTGCCAGTCTAGTCAAATAGAATTTGATATACAATTCTGGCATTTGTAAATAAATGTAAAATACAGTTATGTTTTCTTGAGTGTAAAAGAACACTGTGAAATGTGGAACTGCAAAATATGTGACAACATTGCACTCTACTGGCCCAGTGAAGCATGTTGTGACCTTTCATGTTAGAATTCGGCTCCAGTGCATCTGGATGAAGGTTTCATGCCCATTGTTTTAAGGCTAAAGTTTATGACCAGAATTTACATGTGGATGGTGCTTTACTGCCCTGGTTTCTGTTAGAATATACATGTGAAATGAGACAGAGAGTCTCCAGTTTAGGAAAAGGCACAGCCAGTAGCTGGGTGCAACTATCACAAGTTGGCACAAGACTTTGTCTTAGATCAGATTAGTGTACTTCCTAAGTGCACACTTTCACTCCCATTCATTCTACACATACCGAATAGTGTTAAACAGCACTCTAGTGTCCAGTGCTAAAGATATGACAATGGTAATAGAGGTCAGTCCCCCAAATCTCATTGGCAAGACAGGATCTTGGAGAGGAGATGACAGCAAAAGCCACCTCAGAGTTAAGCTAAACCAGGTAAAACACCAATAGATCTCAGGAGTTAGTCCTAAAGCTAGTTATTGGGAGAATGTTTCTCATACTCTCTACTACATCATCAGCTGATGACTGGTGGGATGTGAAACCTTCATCACCTGAAGGAAAGATGATAAACATTAAAAAGAGGAGGATGCCTATGTGGCAAGCTTGGTCAGTGGATGCTTCAGCCTATGGTAGGTCTAAATCCCTTGCCTTCTTCCATTTCTCTGGTTCATGCTGGGATTGTGAAAGGGACTCTAAGGTCAGTTCATGTGTAGACTTCTTTCCTTTGAGCAGTGAGTTAGACCCTAGGTTTCTTACATATTCTCTACAGGTAGTCAGATCAAAACAGAGGTCCCTTCATACTTTAGTGTTTCCCAAGCAATTCTGACAGTGCCAAAACAAGTAATCTGGAGAATGTAGACTCACTTAAAAGAGTTCTGTTTCCTTGGCATTAAATGCATTAACTTTCTTAAAATCAATGTTAAGATCAGGATCCAAACTGAGAGCATCAGAAAAGCACTGTGGAGTTTAGACTGGGCCTCAGCTTCTGTTACTGGTATATGGCATCACTGAGGACAACAGGCTGGACCTTGGTATCCTTTACTGGTATGCGGTGTCACTAAGGAGCACAGGCTAGGCCTTAGCATCATTTACTGGTATGTGGTATCAATGGGGAGCATAGACTTTAGCATCCTTTACTGGTATGTGGTGTCAATGGGGAGCATAGACTCGACTTTAGCATTCTTTACTGGTATGTGGTATCATTGGGAAGCACAGACTCGACTTTAGCATCCTTTACTTTTATGTGCTGCCACTGGGGAGCATAGACCTGGCCTTAGCATCTTTTACTGGTGTGTGGGTGCAACTGCAGAGCACAGGCTGGGCCTTAGCATACTTTACTGCTACGTGGCATCACTGAGGAGAATAGGCTGGGCATTAGCATCCTTTAGTGGTATGATGCGTCATTGGGGAGCACAGGCTAGGCCTTAGCATTCTTTAGTGGTATGTGGTGTCACTGCTTGCAATGGAGGATGGTACACACAGTCTGAAGCATAAGAGCTACAAAATGCAAGAACTGTGTGCCAAGGGATGTTCTTTAAAAGAGGATATCAGAATCATTATCCAGTGCAAACAGCCCCTTAAAGTGAGCTACAGAAGCCTTGTGCCACATTGTCTGCAGCTGCAGGACTCCTTATGTAGTCCACCTGTCCCAGGTGTACCCTTGGGCTAGTGCAGGACCCTGTTCTTGAGGATGGTACACACAGTCTCAAGCATAAGGGTTACAGAATACAAGAACACTGTGCCAAGGGCTGGTCCTCAGAAGAGGAAATCAAAATCATTTTCCAATGCAAATAGTCCCTCAAATTGGGATGCAGAGGCCTTGTGCCAAGTTGTCTCACATAGCAACAAGTATTAAAAAGCAGCAGGATGCCCTGTATAGTACATCTGGTCCAGATGTCCCTTGGGGCTAGTGCAGGAACCTGTTCTGATTGAGCCTACAAGACAGTGTGGTCTCTTGTCTTCTCTCCAATTCTTTCTGATCCTGGCTACAGAAAAAAAAGACAGCAAGAGCCTAGATGCAATTAACCAAAACACAAGATAAAGGCAAATACCTTTACTGGAATAATCATCATCAACCCCGATTTTCTACATGGGGATGGGTATAATTTCAACTGTCATCATCTCTCTAGATTTAGTGCCACTGTCATCTTCTTCAGCAGTCATGCCTGGTTGTTACAGATCTTCTCCTCATACAATCCATTCATCTCTTTGCTGGATGTCCTTACCTCCTCTTTCTCCCAAATGTTCTTCACCAAACTGTCTTCTACTTTCCTGAAGATGTGAGTGAATGGTTTACTATTAAAAGGTCGAACGGCACTCCTTCGACTGTACTATAGTCGACAACGGAAGGTCGAATGTCGAAGTCAAAAAATCAATCTAGGAACGGTGTTAACATGGGTTGAGGTAGGTGTTTGTATTATTCTGAACTACAAACATTTCCCCTACCCTCGACCCATGTTGAAACCCATTCTTAGATTATTTTTTTGAGTTCGCGATTATCAGTTTCGACCTTCCGTTGTCGACTATACGACAGTCGAAGGAGTGCCGTTTGACCTTTTAATAGTAAACCGAGTGAATTACCATAGCCTGTTCTCTTTGACCTTTTCTGCAATTGGAGCTATTTGGCTTCTGCTCTGATGTCATAATTTCTTTGTCTGTCCCAAAGTGTATATCCTAACACCCATCTTAGGCACTTCATCTCCTCCACCTCTAGCTTCCTGAACTGCTCGGCTTCACTGTCAAAGTTACTGTACCACACTGTAGTATTGGTCATACCACTGTTTTATACGTAGTAGTATAAGATCCAAACAGGAGTCACCACAGGAGATGAATCAGTATACGTAAAATCTTCTTTATTGAGATGAAAAAACACAAGCGCTTTCACGTAGTTAAACTACGCCTCTTCAGGTGTATTTAGACAGTGAAGACAAAGTTCTTATATATCAAACATTTTGGCGGACAAACCAACAAATTAAACAATAAGAGCCACTGCCTAATTCATTAATTGTGTTAAGATTTCATTTGTTAAAGGAACAGTGTATGCGGAGCCATTGAATACGGCTGCTAATATCAATGAAGTTAAATACTTTAATAAACCATGTCCCTGTAACACAAAGTTGACATAAAAAGTTTTTTGTTATCGTAAAACTGTCATAAAAAACTCTAATAACCACACTGACATGACGTAAAAAAGAATTAGATCGTGTGCCGATCCATAATAAAGCACATGTAAAATGCATAAAATGTCAAACTCTGAGACAAATCTCGGAGCATGAAAGACAGAAAAAACATATAAAGTGCATCAAGAATACATTACGGAAAACATCATATCTATTCTAATTTAAATTGTTGAAGATCCTGCGCACAAGGAAAACAGGCTGAAATACTTCAGTAATCGTACTGCCTGTGATCCTATATGAAAAGTGAGATGCTTATATATCAAAATAATTTGAATCCGATCAAGGAAAAAAGGTTTTCTTAATATCTAAATAGCCTAATAAGGTATTACATTTAGGCTTGGACGAGTAATAATTAATAACTTAAAAAATCTAACAACACTGACCAAGCACACTTGCTGGAAAAACTGAGTAACACTTGTCAGGAAAATGATCTGATGACGTGAATTAGAAAATATGTTTCAATCAGAATAAACCAGTCAACGCTTCCCAGCGTTTGTTACGACACTTGCCTAGAGATATGTTTACATAAAGAGGACTGTTATAGAGGTTATTGCCCTGAAAATCCGTTATAACAAGGACAGACTGAAGATTTCTCTTTAATAGTGCGCTTCATAATTAATCGCGCTATATACCGGATTTCATAAAAAAGTCAAACAAAAGTCACCAAACTGTCTTCTTCTTTCTTGAAGATGTGAGTGAATGGTTTACTATTAAAAGGTCGAACGGCACTCCTTCGACTGTACTATAGTCGACAACGGAAGGTAGAATGTCGAAGTCAAAAAATCAATTTAGGAACGGTGTTAACATGGGTTGAGGTAGGTGTTTGTATTATTCTGAACTACAAACATTTCCCCTACCTCGACCCATGTTGAAACCCATTCCTAGATTATTTTTTTGAGTTTGCGATTATCAGTTTCGACCTTCCGTTGTCGACTATACGACAGTCGGAGTGCCGTTCGACCTTTTAATAGTAAACCGAGTGAATTACCATAGCCTGTTCTCTTTGACCTTTTCTGCAATTGGAGCTATTTGGCTTCTGCTCTGATGTCATAATTTCTTTGTCTGTCCCAAAGTGTATATCCTAACACCCATCTTAGGCACTTCATCTCCTCCACCTCTAGCTTCCTGAACTGCTCGGCTTCACTGTCAAAGTTACTGTACCATACTGTAGTATTGGTCATACCACTGTTTTATACGTCTTACTTTTCAGCTTCTCTGGCATTTTTCTGTCGCATGCCAACTCATATTCTGTGCCAGATGGGTGTAGCCCCTCTGATTTTAACTTTGACCTCCTCATTCAAACTTCCTTTGTCCTCAATCAGCCCTTCCAGATACTTGAATCTGTTAACTTGTTTTACTATTTTCCCTTCCATCTCAATTTTCAACTTCTTCTGATTTTTCCTATTTACTGCCATGACCTCTGTCTTGTCTGTACTCAGTTTCATCCAGTGTGCTTCCAGTTTTGCATTCCATCCCTTATCATTTGAAGTAGTTCCTGTTCAGAGTTTGCTTGTGATGCAACATCGCCTGCATACAGCAACTTTGTTGATCTGTCCCTTCTGACCTGTTTGCTAATGCAGTCCATCACCAGTATGAACAACAGTGGGCTTAGAGTTGCACTTTGATATTCAAACACTCCCACTGGGATCTCCCCTGTGAGTCCTTGTACATAACCTGTACTAATTCTTCCAATGTTTCTGGGACTTAGAACCATCTCAGACCTGCCCAAATATGCTTTCTTAGGAGCTTGCTATATGCTTTCTCCAAGTCTAGGAATGCCCGGCTGGACTCTTTTTGCATCTCTAACTTTTCCACTATCTATCACACTGCAAGTATTAGATTGGTTGTGCTGCATCCTGATCTGAAACCAAACTCTTGATCTCCCATCTTACTTTCTAATACTCCGTGTAGTCATTCCCCAATTACCCTCTCCAGCACTCTCATGCAATGTGACAGGCACCTGATAGCTCACAGTTGTGAATCTCCACTATGTTCTTGTACACTGGCAATAGAATGCTTATAGCAGTATGGAGGAAAAGGCATATCCAAGATGTTTGGAGACTGAGTACCCTTCAGGAGCCATTTCTCCCCAACTCACCCAACATTTTGATCATATTTGCCTTGACCTCTTCTGAGCCTGCTGCTTCCTAAATTTAATTTTCCTTAGTGTTATTTACTCCTTCTAGAGTAGGTTCTTCTTCCTATTTTACTGTAGGCTGTCTATGGGGCAGTACAGCTTCTGTGGGGTTTTCTTCATTCAAATCTTAACCAAAATGTTAGCTCAAAAACCCAAGTGCTGTAAAGAAACATTTTTCATACTTTTATTAACATGACAAACGCTCACATAACAGTACAATCCTTAGTCATTCTTTACCAACAGAATGGAGTCCTCAGCAGTATACATTTAAAGGCTCCAGAGGAAATAACATTTGGTGCAGTAAGTACATTCTGGCACAGACCAAGAAAGAATGTTTTGCAGGACCACTCTCTCTAATGAGCATCTTCTTTTGGATTCCAACAGCAAGCAAAAATGGTGGCTGAATGTGTGGACTAAGGCCCCTTTTGCAACCATACATATGTCTCTAGGTGAGGAATTATTAAAACTGGCTTGAAAACCCATCCTCCGCTTGCTGAAATGACCCTTCCCTACTCTGTAGAGCTGCAAACATCTCTCATTTGGTCTGAAGAAAACAGGTAACATAAAGTGTACTTGTTAAGATAGAAGCTGTCATTCTGTTTTTGATTGCGGATATGAATGCTTGTTACAGGGACTAGATCTACAAGCACATTGTGTTAAACCTCTGTGCTACACTTAATAAAAGTCAGTCATGAGTTTGATTCCCAGAACCTTCATCTCCCTACTGTGTCACTCTGAACAATCACTAGCCAGATATTGCTCTCAGGTCCCCCTTGAAAAGAGACTGTGGGTTTAATGGACTTACCTGGCTATCATTCTTTTTTTCGGCTGGTATTGCTTATATCTAAAAACTGGATGACTCTGTGTACCAATTTAGTTCTGAAATTTAGAAAGAAGATAATGTTAGCGTTGAGACCACTGCTAGAAGAAACTCAAGGCTTGTTCTGTCCTGAGGGATACTCTGCTCTTCAGAAAGGCTTGGAATGGTTCCATACAAACTAAAGAATGTATGACAGTCATACTATTCTAGCAAGGGCAGTTTCTCTCAAAAAGATGGCTTCCCACCCCAGCAGCAGGCATTACTTTACAGAAGCAGTAAACATAAAAAGGGGAAAAAGCATGGATCTCTACAAGTAACTAAATCAGTCCCTCAAAGGAGGCCTGAGATGCAAGGCCTCACCCAAGCTCTACTTAATCAGTTTCCGCCAAAACATTACTAGTCAATCACAGTGGGTCAGATACTGCCAGAAATAGCAGTTGTGCGCATCTAACCTAAACTTTAGAGTTGCCATAACTCAGCAGAATAATTTTTCTGAGCTGTGGTGGCCTCAAAGCTCATTATATTAGTAAGCAAGGGCTGCAGAGGACTAGCCCTTCCTCAACATACACATAAAACTGATTTGTTTTAATTTGTTTCTTTCCTCTAGTAGAGTTTCCTTTTCTGGAAACAGTTTCAAAGAATTATCTCAACATCTTATGCACTGATTTTCTGCTAAGAGCAGTTCTTACTCATAATCATGGTCAGCTATTAAAGAGACATAGAAAGAAGAAGCAAATTGCTGCTAGCCTGTTCAGCCCCTATCATCACTGGAGGGAAAAGCTGTAGTATGGAAGCCAGCAGAAGAAAGCAGTCTGTTCCTGCTATTTTGGGAACCGCTGAAAAGTGATATCTGCTGCAGTATTCCTAAGTGCAGCCTGACCATAATTGCTACCAAAGTACAGGCCACGTCTTATGTATGTTTACACATTACTTTCATGTGTGTTGTTACACATCTTTTACCCGGCATGAAGAATAATAGTTAGAAGCCTCTCAGGTCTGATGAAGCGGATGTTATTCCGAGAAAGCACTTGCCTTACTACAATAAAGGACATATTGATTTTCACTGCTGTGTGGAACCAGATCATTTTTCTTTTTCTTGTAAGTCCTCATTAAGTTTAATTCTGCTGGATGCCAAAAAAGCAATTACTAGAAAATGGAAATCAAGTCTACACCAACTGTATTTTAGGTTGTTGTTGTTGTCTTTCGGCTTTTCCCAGTTAGGGGTCGCCACAGCAGAACTCCGGTCCGCTAATGATTGGCAGTAGATTTTGACGAATGCTGAGGTGCCAGCTCGACGTTCAACCTTCAACGAAGGCACACCCATTTACGCATGTCTTTCGAACGCCCACCCAACCATGGGGAGGACATGCAGACTCCACACAGAAGGCACTCCCCGCACTCCAGCCAAGAATCGAACGGGAGAACCTCTTGCTGTGAGGCAACAACGCTACCGCTGCACCACCGCAGATACCAACTGTATTTTAGGTATTGAATATTTTAAAAAACATAAAAGAAATGGAAGAGTGATCTTTACAAAAGGGAAGGAGAAAACTACAAAGATGTAAATCGAAATTGTGGGAACAGTAAATGCAGAATAATTTTCAGGAAGGGGAGGAATGAGGTTTAAGGGAAGGCATAAATTCAGCAATGTTTTGTAATGCTGAACTGATGACAGTAGCAAATAAAATATATGTGCTGTATATTGTATTTAAATGGAAAAATGTTAAAATGGTTTGCTTTCTTTTCTGCTAATGTATGTTTGCGTACGTTTTAGGTGATCATTTAATAAAGGTGTCTAAAAAAAACAGGACTACTGACCATCATAATACATTTGATCCAATTTCTCAGTCTAGAACCACACAAGGTCAGAAACTAAGCATGGTTGTGGCAGTATCTTACTGATAAAACAAACGATTTTTCAATATCGTATGCTAACACCACAGCAGCTAATACAACTAATCTAAGGGGGCTCAACTGAGGTAAAGTTTCCCTAACCATATCCAGCTACATACAGCTCCATTCTGCATCGTATATATATATATATATATATATATATATATATATATATATACATATATATATATATATATATATATATATATACATATATATATATATATATACATACATACATACATATATATATATATATATATATATACATACCACCTCCTTCATCCATCACTACCATACAAAGAGCAACATCTTCCCCATTGGAATTCCCAAAAAATGCTACAATTCTAGGAGACTTTAATAAAGCTACATCAGGCCCCAAAGTTCAGAAACTGAAAAGAATTCTTCAGCTACTATGTTTGGAACAAACAGTCAAAGACAAAACAAGACCCACTCTACACTTGACTATATTATTACAGATATTTGTTAGTAAATGTGCTTCCTATCAGTTTAAGTGACTACTGTCCAGTTATCTCCTACTGTCTCTTTAGAATACTTAAAAAACACTCCTAATTATGTCAGGTAGAGTTTTTCCCGAATCTAAGATATCAGAAATTTTGAATATGCATAAAATGATTGACTGATTTCCAGATTCCTATAGTACAGATTCTAATTATGCATAATACACACTATCTCACGTTTAAAACGTGATTTTACCTACTAAGTGAAGGAGGCTAAGAGGCCAATATTGTCTCTGGCTTACCTCAGACCTAGTAAAACTACTAAAACATGATGGACAGCACTTGCAATCTCTGGAAGGCGAACCTCATCAATTATCAAGTACATAAATCCTATTTAAATCTAACTAAGGAATCTAGAATTGTGGTTACTTCTGCCAAGGTCACCAACAGGAGGCCATAGGAAGCCATATCATCTTCCCTCAAAACATTCTGGAAAGCACTAAAATAACTAACAGGCCAAACCATTGACTGCCCATTCCATTCTGCTACCTTGTGGCAACACTCCCTTTGCTGAAAACTACAAATCCTTTCTGTGTAGCAACATTCAAAACTTAATAACTAATTTCTAAAATCAGAAAAACACAAGATCCTGCTAGTTCACAGCCTCTTTACCCCCTTTCTGATGATAACCTAACTTTCTACTTCAAAGAGATAACCAGCAAGGAAACAAAGGATCTACTATCTAAACTAAACCAAGTGTTTCATCCTACATCCAACTTTTTTAAAAATGTCATTAGACTGTATTGCCATACTATTTGTACATATCTATAACCTCTCACTCACTGCCACAATATGGTCATCATAATCCCCATTACCAAAGATTATCAAGCTAAAGAACTGTCGTGATTACAAATCTATATCTAACCTGTGCACCCTAACCAATATACTTTGAAAAAACGCTATAGAAACAAGTCTTCTCATACATTTACTACTGTGGTCTTCTATCTGACTGACAACATGGTTTCCACAACACATTTATACATGATTGCGCATCATATACAATGACTGCATGTCATATAGTCACTAACAAAATGTACTGTGACCTGAATGATGGCTTCCTTATAGGTAGTCTGTTCATAGATATGACCAAGGCCTTTGAGACTGTTAACCACACATTCCTTACCAACAAACTCAGAAGGCTTAACTTCGAAGCTAATACTATTCAGCAGTTATAAAGCTAACTTGAACACAAAATACAGAATACTTCTTGTTTGCAGGAAGAACTTCCTCATAGGCTCAGGAACCCATAATATTGGTGTACCCCAAGGATCTGTCCTGGGACCTCTTCTCTCCTCCTTATTCATTAATGACCTTACTTATGATCTTCCTCAACTTGACATAATTTATTAACAGACAACCCTCTTACTCTCAGGAGCCAATCACTCACCTCCCTGGCTGCAACTACCATTTCAAGAAAAATTGTACAAATGCACTTTTTACAGTATGGCACAAATGTAATGCTTTGTTGGAAAACATATAATGCTTGCCTTTGTTGAGCAGACATGCATCATGAAAGAAACAATGAAAAATAATGAGGACTGATAGACCACTTCTAGAATCTGCTAGTTAAGGAATCTGTGTTAGTAATAATTAACTGTCCATCATCCTGCTAATGAAACCTTGCTAAGTTGGGCCCTACTGCTTCATCATAAGTACTGCTGGTAATACATACCCATTGCAGTAAACTCACTGACCTATGACTGTGAAGTTCCAGGAATGGTGTTGCCTGCTGACAGAGCAAGTCAGCTGCCTGGATGAGGCCAGTAATCATATTAGCTTTCATCACATGACTTAAACAGCAGTGAATTAAAAAGTGCAGGCAGTTCCAACAGCAAGCTAGCCATAAAGGCTGCTGTTTTAAAATAATCGATTCCAACATCAGCGTGAAACATACATTAGAAGGTTAAATGCTACAAAGTTAGGCGCTACAAAACAACAGAATTAGCCACTGTCAGAAAGTGTTGCATAAAAAAAAAATGCGACAACAACACAACTCTGAATAAACACTAGCATCTGGCATTTTTGCTGTATATTAGCTCACATGCTGTGGAAGTATGACCTCATATCTACATGGAAAAATAATTCTAAAATAAGCATTAGTGGTTATTAAGTGCTAAAATCCAGAATGTGAAATTATAGAACATCGACATGAGCAGCATGCAGAGCATGCTTTATTTATTTAAGTGTTTACGCTTTGCCCCCTCCTCTTATACTTTCACACGCACAAGCACACACTTTTACATGGTGAAAGAGAATTATGGGAAACTACAAAGTTACACTATAACACCAGTGCATGGACCAGTCAGAATAGCACCTACTGGATAAGCTGCATGTCATAATTAATCAACAGGATAATGATTACTTTATTCTTCACTAAAAAAAAACTGCTTTATCTCTGCCTCATGCTCTCCAAGTCATTACAAACACAAGTATGAAGGCTACAGGTGTTCTAACCTCATGACTGATGTGTCTTCACTGAATAAAAAGTTTATATTGACATTCCTAAGCACTCTATTTCTCACCAAGACAATGCAGATATTGTGCAAATGAGCAACTGCAAATTCCTTGCCTACTTCCAACTTGTCAACTACTTCTTATTAATTTAAAAGCTGACTTCTTTCTGGGACAGGCCACAACAGGTCTACAGGTAATAAAACGATAATAGCAAAACCAATAAAAAGACTTTAGCACGATAATAAACACCAAAACATGACAGGACATTTCTGACATACATTGTTACCTATAACGATTCATCAAGGGCTAGGTAAATAAAAAAAATCAATAATATCTATTGTATCTCTGTTAAATGTACATCAGTCACTCAAGCATTCTACATTACTGAAATAAAGGAGGGGGCAGTGACAACTGAAAACATTCATATGCTAGAATGAACATATAGGGCAGTATTCCTCTGGGTATGCCAAAGGCACAGATAAACAGGATTTGAGTGGTGAAACTAACAAGCAACAGCATACATTTTTTTCTCATTTCAAGAAATTAACAGTCAGACTTTAGTCTGTTTCTTGTCATCAGCAGATCAGATGGTCTTTACATAAGTGAGCTATGAATGATGCATAAATTGGACTTTATTATGCCATTTTTGGGTTAAACTTCTACCTAAAATACATTACTGAAGGAAATATATGATTTGTTTTAAAAGTTATTATGTGCCTAATTAAGCAATGACTGAGAAGTCACTCCTTTTCATTTTGGAAGGCATCCAAAAGGCTACTTCTGTGCTATGTCTAGTGCCAGGAATCTGAATGCTTACATTTTGTTCTTGTCTTCTCATGTACCTTGACAGATTATATTACAATTTATCAAAATATCAACTTTTCCAGCATTATCAGCACTTAAAAAAACATTTCTACATCACCATCCAGGAACCAAATAGGCCCTTCAAGGGAAAAAGGCAAGAAAACATGAGAGAATACTTTGAAATGACTACTTTATTTGAAACCTTCCCCATCCCCCTCCATGAAAAGGAGAAAACTATTCCAGAAATACAGTCGTCAGTGTCGATATGAAGGGTCAACAATTTAAAACATCTGCACACGAAAAGTGAAAACATAAATCCAAGCAGTCTAAAAATATTATTTTAACATTTTCTGTTTTCATGTCTATTCTAAAATTTACATTAGAAACAGTTTTTGTGCAGAGGGATTAATTAGATTATTTTATCTTTCATCAAGCAATTTTATCTTTTGCAATGTGAATATGTTGAAAATGAAATGCTATTATGATTATCACAATCTGAAATAGTCACATTTACAATATGCTATGGAAAAAAAAACTTTAGAAATTTTAGGCCTGGTTAGCACTGGATTTGAAATACATGCATGTGTGTGTGCATGTATCTATGTGTATGTATAGGCACTGTTATATCTATTAATTCTGATGTTTATAAACATCAAAGCATACATCAAAAATAAACACCAAAATTAACAAACCTCAAAAAAGAAAATATTCAACCCTACATTGTTTGAAAAAGAAAAGTAAACCTGAAAAAAAACAAGCACCGAATACCAGAATGGTGAGGTCGGAAGGTTTAAACTTTAATATTCATTTTAAATATTAAGTTATTTTGTCCCAATACATGGACTTCTTCAGAATAACCAACACTTCTAAAAACCTATATATATATATATATATGTATATATATATATATATATATATATATGTATATATATATATAAAACAAGACAATCAAAACATCTAATCTAATCAATTAATCCACAAATTCTCTTAAAAAGTGCAACAATAAATAAGTAATCTAACATGTAAAACACTAACAATATAAAAATACACTAAATCAAACAAAAAAACACAGTTCATAATTTCAAAGACTGTAGTTTCAACACACTACTAATCAAAACATTATCATTCAAACCAAGGAATAACATTGCTTCCAAAAGGAGTTGCCACCCTAATTCTTTATACTCTAAAAAAAAGTTTACCAGTCACCCCCCTTTTAAGGGGTGGGAGACCTTTTCAAGTATGAAAAAAAACTAAAAGCTTCAAAATTATACTTACCTTTATAGTAAATATATTTGGAGTAATTAGCTATAAAAATGTTATCACCCACATAAATAGAGCAATATGAACAACTATCACGTTCCCATAACCTCATTAATATTAACACCATTAACATTTCTTTCCAAAATGTTTTTAATATTCTACTCCTTGTATATAGAATCTCATTTTTGTACCTGATTTAGTCATTAAACGTTTGATTGTAAACTTGTGCTCACCTCTTAAATAAGCATGTTTCCTAAAAAAAAAAAAAATATGGATGTATGTACTGCTTTCCCATCTGCTTCAGACTAGCCTAATATTTTCTAGTTTCTGTCTTTACCATAAATAGATTTGCAACTGACATTTATAATGACAGTCATAAATGGCATCACAGTTTTTTTGAATGCAAATGAATTATGCTGAGTTCTAGTCAGATCATCACCACCTCTGCCAATAATACAATAATCTCTGAATTTGCTGCATCTTGGGGACAAGAAGCACTGTTTCCTTTCAGTGACCCTATTCCATTCCTTTGATCAAATATTCAAATGTCATAGATTCTCCTTGGCACAGGGAAAGAAAAGCACTAAGTCAGATGACCAAGGCAATGCAGAAGCCATTTACAGGGAGTGGCAGTGAGCAGTCAATGCCAGCTAATCCATCCTGGCATCTGTGTTTTCTGCAGGCCTACCACTGATAGGAAGATGGCTGTGCTATCAATCAGTATTAAAGACTAAGGAAAGATGACCACAATCATCAGAGGTTTTTTTTGTGTGTGTGTGTGTGTGTGTGTGTGTGTGTGTGTGTGTGTGTGTATGTATGTCCGCAAGCTACAGCTGGGGAGGAAGAAGAGATGCATGTGATTAAATGGACATGGGTAAAAGAGTACTGCATCATGGTAGTTCCACTCATTAAGGCTGCTGTGGAGTAACTGGTTCTGGGATTGGCAGAAGCACCTTGTCGACTGTCTGAGAAAAGACACACTCTTGCTGTATGAGTTATGGAGGGGAAAACTAATGGTTGTCAAGCAACAGGGGATAAAAAGACACAGAAAAAATATCTACAAGCCTCGGTTCAGTCAAATATCTAGTCAAACTACCTACTGTCAATATAAAGTAAATAATATATTCCATATGAAAACTCTTATTAAATATGAAAATCTCAGAGTTAAACTAAAATATCTTTGTGAGCTTAAAACCAAGAAACACAATTACCCAAAGAAAGTTAAGAGCAAATGGCAGTTCCAATTTTGTAGTATATATACTAAAAATCTTTTATCCCTATATTGTTTAAAATATTAAACCAAGCTCTTTAATTAGGAGTCTTGCTCTACAAATAAAAGGCTACGTCATATTGATAAGAATGAAAGGTTAGCCTGAATATAATCACCACCATCCTATTTACTTGCATAAATAAATCTTTTTAAAGTGATTGCAATGCAGTTTCTTAAAGGACAAAATGCTTACCATTACAACAGTTAGAAGCACAAACATTTTGCTCTTCTTCTCCTATACATTTTTGACAGGATTAAATTGTCATTTTCATTAAAAATCATTGCAATAAGCTGGAATATCGTGTTGGGAACTTCTTGGGACATTTTGGTGGAAAAAAGAATTTACATTTCAAATATTTTCCTGCCAAAACTTCAAGATAAAGATTTACCAAAAGAAGATGAACCACTCTAAAGTAGTGTCACAAGACAATTTGTTGAATAAAGAGTTACAGTCTATTCTTTGTAGTATACAAGACCTATCCTTAAAACTAGATAAAGTGGACTCCAAAATGGACAAAATAAAAGAAGATTGTACAAAGCAGATTGAAGTAATCAAGGAAGTAGGGAAACAACAGAAATTATGAAGGATTCTATCACTAAAATCAACAGTAGACATACAGAAGGAGAACATAACACTGATTTTATTCTTCAACAAAGCAGCAAGAGAAAAATTATATACTGCCTTCTGTTGGTTTCTTGCTGTTACTTGCATTTATATTCATACATACTACAGTTCATTTAACTATTTATTGTAATCAACTAGTCTTATTTCTGTATTGTACGAAGTACAATAAATATACAATGACAACAATTTCAGTTAATACGCTTTACTGTCACATTCTCCTTTCAGATCTACAAGCATGCAACACAGATGCTGTCAGCTCTCTATGGCAAATTTCCCAAAGCTTGTTCATACACGCTCATATTTATACCAGCAGGTCTGATATTTTTCTCAAAGTCTGATGTATACCAGTTCTTGCTTTGTATAACAGTTTTCCTTTGTTCTTCTAATTTATGATTTGTCCTTGATTCAAGTTTGGTGCTCCAAGGAAACTCAGTTATCTGAAACGTGGTATTTCAGCACTATCTGTTATCTTGCTTGATGTTGCATCTCTTTACTTTGTTGATGTCCTTCCAGCTGCCATCTGCGCAGTAATTTTTACAGACTTTGTTTCTCAATAACATACTCTTTTACATGGATGCCAAAATCTAATTAAGCTATGCCAGCACACTTACTACTTTTTATTTTTCAGTATTTCATACTATTTCTAAATTAACCATTTATATTTTATATAATTCATGCAGCTTTTTATTCAAGCTAATAATCATGCTAGCAACAGTTTGAAAAGACAGTGTATACTAAATAGAACAGAGTACTAATATTCTTTCAGCAAGTTCTTGGAAAAAAATTGATGATCTGGAAAATAGGGTGTGGAGGAACAACATCTGGATTTATGGAGACCCTGAACAACTAGAAAGAGATAACATAGTAAAATTCTTATCCACTTGGATCCCTAAAACATTAAACCTTCCTGAAGGCCTGTCATTTTGCACAGAGAGGGCTCATAGATATTTGCCTGTAGTGACACCAAGCAAAAACTTTCAAATCCAAGATCTGTAACAGTCAAATTTATTTTTAGTCAAGACAAGGATCTAATTTTGAAAACAATCTGGTCTGGTTCACCCATAAAACTTGGTGATTCCTTCATTAGATTTGACAGTGGCTATTCCTCTCTGGTGATTTTGAAAAGAAAAGCTTGTATTCATCTGTTAAAATCACTGAAGAAAGCCGGCATAAAAACTCACCTAATCTACCCTGCAAAACTAAGGTTATTCTTGCCAGAGGTGGGGAAAACATGTGATTCCTTAAAAGATGCAGTTTCCTTCATCCAGAAAAAATATTTACTTGCTTATACTGATTGCATGGACCTGAATGCATCTTTAAAAAGACAGGCTACAAGGAATGATTGGTCAGTTAAAGAGAACAAAAAAAAAAAAAACTCAGACAATTAAAAACTACCTGTTATTTATTTATATTTTATTTGTCTTAAAATACACCATTTCTGAACCATCTTTTAAATGAAATCACCCAAAGGTAAAACTTTTCTATTTTTTACATTAATTTCAGTTTACAAGTATTAGTCTCCCTGTTACTATAATATTGCAGTTTTTCCACTAAAGGGAGTAAAGTATATAGTAATAAGCTTATTTTAAACTATTACAAATCTAAAGGGAAATACCATACTCAAACAGTTTTAATTTATTTTTTTTATTCCTTTTGTTTTCTTTTCTGTCCTCTCGCTCTTACCTTTTCAATAATAATTTAGTAACTGAGTAACTTTAATAGAATGAGTCTGGTTTGGGGGCTAGTTTGACTGTTGGGAAATGTATAGGGAATGTTAAAACTCTTTACTGTTTTAATTTTTAATATTTAACACAGTATTTACTGACACTGGCGAATATTGTTAAAATGTATGCACTGATACGTTTTTGATCCCCTTTTCTTTCTAGTGATGTTATTAAGGTTGTATAACTTTCGCTTGCTTACTTCAGGTTAAAAAAAGTCTTTCAGTTAAAATGTGTCTTGCAGAATGTGCCCATGAGCTTTCTGTGTTTAAGGACATTTGTTTCAGTCTAGTTTCTCACCAAATTACTTCAGAAGAGTTTAGAGAATGTTTTCAGCTTACCTCAAGCTTCTGTGTATCTCTGCTTCACTTTGAATCCTTTCTGAACAGTTTGAGTCAAACAGGAAGTGAAATGTGACCTTTATCCCCTCAGAAGCAGGAAACTTAAAGAACACAGAAAAGGAATGCTAAAACGGACTTTTAAATGCTTTTAAAATTAACAAACAATTGGAATAAATTATTTTTCACATTTGAAGATAGACTTATGTTGCTCAAAATTATAATCATACCAAAAATCTTATTCTTTAGTCACTCATTAATTCTTCCCCTTCTAAAAAAGTTTAAAAAATAAACTCTATTTTACTAAAATTCTTATGGTGTCCTAAAAAGGCAAGAATCTCCTTAAACTGTCACATCAAAAGTTGGGAGAAGGGAGGCATTGGTTTCCCCTATAATGACTTATATTTTAAATCTGTAATTATTAAAGTAATACTCCAGTGGCTTGACTCCTCTTATACCTCCTGTTGAAAATCAATACATGAAAATATGCTAATAGATAACAAATCTATAATAGAAACCTATACAAATTTAGAAATTAATACCTTTTGGGGGGGTTTAAAAGACTATTTATTAAATAAAAAACACAAGTTTACTCTCTACCCTTTCATAAATCAAGTTCTATTAATATTCAAGCGATTTATGAATTTGAATTATCTAATCAAAGATCTACTAACAACATTTCCCATAGTTTTCACAAATGGATTCTTAACATCTTTTAATACAAAGAAAATGTTTGACTTAAAGAATAGTAATTGAATTTATTGGCATCAATTTCTGAATGGAAATAAAATACACTCAGCTGATTATCTGATTTCTACATTCAGTATTTATTTATTTATTTGCAGTTGTTTAACCAGGATAGTCCATTGGGCCTAAAGAACCCATTTTCAATGGAGTCCTGGAGAGAAAAGCTCCACATAAAGATTATACAGAGATTATGTTCCACATACAGATTATACAAAGATTATGTTCCACTCATAGTTTACATGAGGATTATAGAGAAAAACATTCTATAATTTCTGGTTAAAAGGTAGAAGTAGTATATATGTACTTTGCTTTTTTTTTTGTTTTTTTTTGTATTTTACTAAAAATTACTTGGTACAAATAAGGAGTTGTATGCTAGAAGCAAGCAAGAATCTACTAGCTGGGAATTGAGAAAAAGGAAGGAGGAAAAAGAGTTGGGAGTAGAGAGTAGGTTATGAGGGGTGGGAACAGGAGCATTCCCATGAGGATGTTAGATGGGAGTGTAGTGATTTTTTAAAGTATGGGAGGCTAGCAATTGTACGAATTGAGGGGGGGGGGGAGTTCCATAGGCGTGCTAGTGAGAAGGACAGGAGGTTGTGTCCTGGAGGGTGTAGGGGTCTATAAACTTCTATGAGGTTTTGATTGTTAGATCTTAGAAGTCTTTGTGTTTGATGCATTTTAAAGGTAGTAAAGAGAGAGGGACAGAGGGATGGCTGGAATATGAGTTTATGTGCATAGGTGAGCTGAGTGTAGGAGAGGTAGTTGGGAAGCTCTAGCCAGTTGAGTTTGTGGAGAGGTTCACAGTGATGGGTAGATGATTTGTTACTGGTGGCGAATTGTAAAAATTCATTATCAACCATAAAAATGAAAACTAAAAATATAACTCATCGGTAGATATACAAACACATAAGGAATATATTCAAGATAAAATTAAAATAGCATTAGACATACAAATTAAATATATTCCAAAAATCCTAGACTTTTCTAATATATATAACAATTCATCTAAAGGCAAGTCATACTTGTCAATCATATATAAGATTATAAGAACTGAATTGGTTCCTCCTGAATTGTCAAACTAGAATTACTCGACAAAAACAAAGAAGAATTTTCTGAGAAAAGAAAGAAACTATTCTTAAAATCTGCAGGAAAATCAATGTCCTGTCTATACTGGATGATTTATACATGGAATCTTTTTACATAGAGTTTTTCTAACACCTCACAAAACTGCTGTTATATATAAAGCAGAAAAAATAAAATGTTGCAGATGCAATGAAGCCCTTGAAGCAGATTGGTTCATATGATCATAGAATGCAACATAATGTCATCTTTCTGGACTGATTTTTGAAACTTTTGCCAAGCACTGTGGTGAGATAATTGTACTATTACATATTCCTTGATTTTGCTCAATGGCTCAATCTCAGATGTTATTCTAGTATCACAAATACCTCTTCTTTGGTCTGTCCTAGCTAATGCTAGGAAAGTTATAACTAAAAACTGGAAATACAAAACTACTCTCTCTTTTACTAGTGGATTTATCTGTCTAGCAAATTTGCTTGTAAAAATTCATTATTGTAAAAATTCATTATCAACCATAAAAATGAGAACTAAAAATATAACTCATCAATACATAGATCATTAAATTACTGCCAGGCTATTAGAAAATTACTAATGGTTTTGTGTATATAATTATTGTTATCGACTTTTGTATATAGTTTTGCTTTATTTTGTTTCAAATTGTTGAATTATTGTTGGAATATGTAAAATCAAATAAAAATAAAAAAATAAACAGTACACACGTTAAAAGAATGTCCAGATTTTTGCCTCATATGTTTGTTCTGTTCCACATAAAATTTGTGGTTTTCTGGCAAATCATTGAGAATTGAAGTCAGTAAATAATGATAAACATTTCAATGTTAAATGTCACATGCTTTCCAAAATGCATTTTAACACAAGACATTTTATTCTAGCAACTTTGTAAGTTTATAAGAGCAATATTTAAAATCTGTCCATGATCTTGGGGCTTTGTCCCACCATTTTTTTTCTTTGTCCTTGCTTAGATTTCTTGGATTTAGAGGTTGAGTGGTTCCAACCCTTATCAACCAGCACATAATAATACATTGTCAAATGCATGCAAACACAAAAATAAAAAAACGCACAGCCACCAAAAAGGTAAAATATCAAGTTATCTAGGGACACTTCATCCTTGGATTGCCTTCCTTTATATTCTTGCTCTAAGACTGCTCAATCTCAGAGTGAGAATATGAAGCTAAATGCAAGGCAGACTTGCAGGATTTCTTTAAAAATAGCACACGTGAAACAGAATAGTATAATCTTCTAGTGTTTTCAGAAGTTTGCCTGTTCAGCTATTGTCCCACTTCAACAACTAATCTGTTCTATAAAAGTCCATTTTGCAAAGTTATTTGGTAATTCTGCAGTTAATGATTTAGTCTATTACAGGTATGTGACATGCCATATATGAACAGGGTTTATGAATGTTTACATTCATATTGGTAAGACAATTATTTAACCTTCAGGAAAAACTCAACTGTATGGAAAATTTGGGAACTGCTGCTTTAAATGCAAAGAATGCAAAAACAGATCACAAGAGGAGCATTTACTGAATTTGTTATGATTATTTGACTTAGTGCAATACTTATCATATATTAACCTACCACTCCTTTTTACTTGTAATTACAACTAATACTGTGATCTGGGGGTTATTTAGAAACATAAAATGAACTGTATAACCCTGTTTCTAGCAGGACTACTCAATGCAGTATGAGGCAGATTTTGCAGCAATATTATGTCTTCAGCAAGGCAGCTGAATCATACCTCTTGAAAATGCAGCAATCTAGGGGTATGACTAATATAAAGTAGCTATGTGCTCTGCCCCAGAGCCTTATTCTGTGACCAACATAGTACAGTAGAGGTGCAGGGATATGATTTATGATTGCCTGTAACTAGGTTGGGTCTGTGTAATAGTGTTGCATGTATCGGTAGGGAGAAAACTAATGCAACTGTGCTAAGTATTTGATTCAGAGTCATGTGAATATGTCACTAATCAGCTTTTGCTCTTGAATGTCTCTGACTTGCTAGTTAGTTCTGTATACAGTGCAGCACTATACAGGTTACTCAATATCAGCCTCAAAACAGGCTTCATGAAGGCTGAATGGAGGACAGCAACAGTCATTCCTTTGCAAAAAAGTTGGGTTTCAACAGACCCACGTAATTACAGACTCATAAGCCTGATCATCATCATCTGAAAGGCTATGAAAAGGATTATGGAATTAATATATAAGGTTACAGGTGACCTATAGACTCTTGACACAAACCAGTTCAGATTCATCAAGACCAGACACTGCACATCAGTACACGCTACATAGGTGTTTGATACTTTCGCACACTCAGATGTCATAAATAAACTTTCTGAGCTCAAAGTAAATCCCTATGGAACTTACTGGATAGCAAACTGGCTCACAAATAGAACCCAGGAAATAAGGATGTGCAGGTTTACCTCATCCACCAGCAATGTACCCCAGGGTTCAGTTCTTCAGCCATACCTCTATGGCATTATTTTTCTGAGATAAAAACTAATGTTGATGGTTGGTGGCTGATTAAGCTTTTAGATGACTATAAACTTTTCTGTCAGTAAAACCTCCCCAGAGGACAACATGATCCTCCAAGAGGGCCTAATATTAAATGCCAAGCAATGCATAATCATGTCCTTTGCCAAGCATGTCTCGCCTCATAACTATTACATATAGCACACCATAACTATTACATATAGCACACCTCTCCTGTAGTCAGGGATCTGGGAATCTATGTCAGCAACAAACTGCCCTTTGATCACTACATACCAGCTACTGTAAGAAAGTCTTTTTTCATTGCACAGCTTCATCTAAAGGTATGGCATTCAGGTCAAAGGATGTAATCATTCCACTGTATTTGGCACTTACTAGGCTGATCAAAGAATATAAGGCGCCTCTTGGTGAGTACTTGTCCACCTGGAACAACCACAGTGCAGCCTAACTAATAAAATAAAGGGCCAAAATCCTAAAAACTCTGCAGACTATCTCAAAGGGTCGTTCCTCTTCTTGATATTATACAGGCTACTGACAGTCAATCTTTGTCACATGTACAGAGCCTCAACAGATGCTATCCTGTCAGACCTATAACACATTCACAAGTCCAATGGTGGTATAAACACCCACTCAAAGGATTTCAATCTCTTGTGCAACATAAATAGAACATGTTACAGGGTTAGGTATATTTCACTGAGAAGTCCTCTTCTATGAAACTATTTTCCATTCCACATAAAGCAAAGTACTTCTCTTACTCTACTCAAAGGTAATTTGAATAAATGAATGAGTAACTGCAAACTCACCTATGATTTAAAACCCTTGTCCCTCATGGGTAGGGGCAACATGTAAATGCCCTGACATATGCTTATTTGCCTGACTCTGAGTTATTTGGTCACAAAAAGAGCTAAAGACTACTATGGGAAAGTTAAGTGTAGAATTCTTAAAATTCTCACAAATCAAAAGCCTAGTAAGTACCTACAAATGGACAATGCAAAGTAATTAAACAAAATAGATGAAGGCATAATTTTACCAGTGGCATCAGAGAATGAAACCAACAATCAGAGATGTTCTGGAGTTTTTAACTTAGCCAGTGGGAAAATGTGCTGGGTTGGTTAATTATAGATGCAACAAGGAAACAAATGGGTGCTTGAGTCAGATGGCAGAAATATGAGGCATAAAATCAGGAGGCAAGGAGAAGAAAACATAATGAGAACGAACTGGATGGCAACAGTAAGACCCAGTGCATAGTTTGGAAAAGAAGTAATTTTCTCATACCTTTTTCTAATGATCCCACTTCCTGTTCTTTTATCGCTATTACAATATTCACTACTTCAGGTATAGTTGATATAGATTTTGATTTCCATTTTCTAGTAATTTCTTTTTTTGCAGTCACCAGAATTAAAAGTAACAAGGCCTTACTATGTCTAGCAATTCAGATCCTGTATCCTAGCTCAAAAAATAAATTTCCATAGTTACACTCATTTGCTCACCCAGTATTCCTGATAGAGATACTCTGCTGGCATTTTTTAAAGTCTAGATGTACATTGTACCGGCAAACAAAGACTCATAACTCATGTCCTTAGTAAGGATAACATTTGGGAGAAAATTCACTACAATATATAGAAAAAAGACCGTTTCTAATAATTATTTAGATTTTCAGAGTTGTCACCCTGGTTACACCAACAGAAATATATACAAGGGGCAATTAGGGCTCTAATTATATGCTCTGAGTTGGAATTATTTGAAATGGAAGTAACCAAAATCAGTTCAATATTTATAGAAAGGGGGTACCTTAAAAAACTAATAGCTGAGATTAGTGAACTAAAAAGAGGTTGGGGACAAAGTTTAAGCCATTATTGGGTAGTAGGGAGATGTCCAACAAAGCCGATAAGGAAGGGCATTCTGCAAAAATGGGGATGGTAATTCCGTATGCCTCAAATAGTAAGGTAGTCAAAGAAATAGTGATCAGCAATTGGACTATTTTTAAGGGCAATGTGGAGGTTATGAAATATGTAGGTGGGGAGCCCAAATGTATTTATAAGATAGGTAAGAAATGCAAATCACTGCTTGAACAAAGCATTATTAGAGATATTGTACCCAACAAAGGAACCACCAGTTGTGGAGCCTGCAACCAATGTCAGTACATACTGAGGCATAACACACTTGTTTTAGAAGGTATACCCTTTGAAATTAGGTTGCAAAAGTGTAATTGTAACAAGAGAGGTGTTGTATACATTGGGATATGTGTTGGATGTGGGCATTACTATGTAGGTAAGACATTTTTAAAAAAAGAATATATGAACATGTATATGCTATACAGAGAGCCAACACTAGTAATGCCCTAATTAGACCCAGTACTGAATGCCCAAATTTTTCTAAATTCAAATTTGGTATTTTAGAGGTGGTCCCCAAGCACCCTAGAGGTGGTTGGTGGGAACTGAATTTAGAAATAGCTGAATTACAATGGCAAATGAGGTTGAATGCAGTTAAGGCATCTGGCATCAACGATAATATCTCTTTATTACCAATGCTTAAAAAGAGGGCACTAAAATTATAAATTATTACACCACCACCTCATGTAAACATATGTAATTCTGTTTTCCTGATGCATCCTATCTATTATGGCTGTTTTATAATATAGTATATTTTTTAACATATATAATTAATATATTATACATTTCAACATTGTGTTGACATTTTATTTTTACATCTTAACAGCATATGTTTCTTTTATTAGGTTTTTTAGTAATATTTTATAGTAACATGCTTTTTAAGTGATTTTTTGCTGTATGCATTCAAATTTGTGTGTGATGTTTCTTGTAAAAAGCACTGGTCACTTTAAATGCTGTTATGGGTGTAACAACCAGTTAACTGATTCAGTATAAAAAGAAGGTTCTGAAATGTAATGGCTGTTCTGATGAAGTCCCCTTGCTTGTTGTTGAGGGATGAAAGCACCTAACAGTCTTTTTATTTTTTGTGATTTAGTCAATAAACTTAGCTGTTCAAATGATCTGGATTTAAGGTTTTGCATTTTGGAAGCATGAATTTAACTTGACTCTGTGGAACTACACAAGAGGTTTAGCTGTTTTATGATTTTTTAAAGTCTGCTAACTCATTACGCTCTGAGAAAATATGCTCCCAGTTACCTCTTTCATCCCCATTACAACCTTTGCCATCTACCTGAGGAAACATTCTTTGGAGTCTGCTCGGGGTATAAAAGTATCTATGCAAACACTTCCAGGTAAAAATCCAAAATCATCTACATTTTGCTGCATATTTGGGAGACATACATATGTCTTTCCATTCTTTCTTTGTGAATTACATATCTAATCTCTCTTCTGATTGGCTCCTATAGTTATCATGCAATATTTTATATGCCCTATTAATTATCCCTTTTTTTAACAACAGCTTCTGTTCTAAATTCAGTTAAAAACTCAACCAATGCAGGACTTTCACTTAGGATTCCCCTTTCCCTTTGTCTATACTCTGATATCAATCCTTGACAGCGAAGGCGGTCTCTAGCCTGCAGTCCAAATGTCTTCTTGGCCTCTTCCCATCCTATTACCTTTCCCTCTCAAATTATTTATTTCCAATACCTTGATTCCTTTTCCAGCTTCCTCCAGTAAATTCCAGCTCCCTTGTGCCTATTCTCTTACCCATAATTGCAGTCACACCTATTGGCAGAATCTCCTTTCTCCATTCCTGTTAGCTTAGTTCTTGGTATACTTTCTATTACTTTATGAATACATATATATATATATATATATATATATATATATATATATATATATATATTTTTTTTTTTTTTTTTTAATTTCTCCACTTTCTAATACCATGACGGCAATGGACCCCATACCTACGTCAAAGTTCGATTAAAGTTCATGAAATTAATATTGTTTCAATCTTTGATGCTAGCCAAAAGTGCTCTTCACAGCACCTGCAATGTGCCCAGTAATGACTCCTTCTGAAATTCGTATGTAGTTACAAATACTGGTAGCATATTCAAGTATGATTGTAAATTCTTTTTTATAAGACCTGTTGCCCCTACAACTACTGGAAGTGTTTGGTTCATAGGTTCATAGGTTAGTACTAGGCTAATTGCCCCTTGTGGGCCATTTTAAGCCTAGCCAATTACCCCACGTGAGAATCAAACCCTGCACCTTGTGTTTGCCAGGTAAACACCTTAACCATTATGCCATCCTCCCACCCCTTGTGCCTTTTGTATCTTTCTTCCACACTGCCCTCATTTCCACCTACAAATCCTGGTACTTTGTGTCTTTCTGTACGTAAGACACTGTAGTCACTGGGTGTAGCAATTTCAATAATTAATGCTACTTTTGTCTTCTTTTCTTGGACTGCTATATCTGGTTTTCTCGCATCTACTTTTTGAACAGTTGGTAGTGGGTGATCCCATATGATATAAACCATAATTTTCTATGACGCTTTGTGGCTCATGTTTCCAATGTTTTTCAGCCACTTCAATATCATAATGTTTACACAATCCCCAATGCAACTATTGATTTAAAGCTTTTTTTAAGGAAGCTTAACTTCAAAATTTTGTTTAAGGGTGTGGAAAACACATACACTAGTAATGTGTTATGGAAGAACAATACCTTTAACCCTAAGATTTCTTCACCTTTATTTATGTTTGAAAAAAAATTGTGAGTGGAATTTTAGGGTTTTACTACAACAGCAAAATAGGGGCTCAACTGTGTACAAATTGAGTGAAAGTGAAAAAAAGCTTTTGAAGGAACTCAGCATGAATAAAGAAGTGTGGGTTATGAAACCGGATAAGGGTGGGGGAATGGAGATTATGTCTAAAAGGGATTACCTTGATAGAATGTGCAAACATGTGTTTGATGAGGATTACTATGAACAGATATCTTTGAATTTTGTCAATATTTCATATCAGAAAGTCAGAATTGGTTTGAAAGACATGTTTGACCAGGGTGAAATATCCATTGAAACGTATGAGTTTCTACAGGTTAAATTTCCAAGAGTACCCACCCTGTTTGGTATTCCAAAAATACACAAGAGCCTGTCTGACCCCCCCCCCCAATGCGGCCTATAGTTAGTGGTAGTACTTCTATTACTCATTCTATGGCTGTATGACCATGGTGTGACCTTACTGAGTATAAACAGTTACTATGGCAACTTAGGTTAAACGCCACGACTCCCCCTGGACTTAACGAATCAACTTCTATAGTCAGTGTTTTAAGATTAAAATCTTACTATGTGTGATTTTTATTTACACAACATTTAGAGTTTTTAGATTCACAACAATTAATTATAATTAAACATATTCATATTTTTGTACATAGTATTTATTTTAACACTATTTATAGACTTATTGTAAGAATACATAGCATGTATAATATAACTTTACTATATATATTTAATATATTTTTTACTACGACTTTAAGAATTAGCGCTCAATCCTGTTTCATTTCATTAAAGTTTTTTTGTTAATACTTTTAGCCAGAAGTTAGATACTGCATCTGGGCCTGAGGTTTTCCAAATGCAGGATTTTCTTAACTTTATCTCAGTCTCTCTGGCCATTACTTCATCCCATTTCACATCCTGTATCTTTGAACTTCTTATTATTTTACTTCTTCTATCCATTTAGCATCTTTGTTATGTTCCACAAGATCTTCATAGATATTTCTCCAAAGCATATCTATTTCTTCTTTTTTTGGTGGCCTTTTAATTCCTTTTGCCTTGTTTCCCTATAGAACTTTTTGAGATTAACAATAAATTGCTTATTTTGTACTTTTCCCTTTATATTTATCTGCATATCTTTTATGTTTTTCTGCATGTGCTGAGATTTTTAGTTTATTTGCAAAAGTACAACATAGATCCTGATCCGTTGTAATACTGTGCATTGCTTTTATCACATCTATCTTTCTGAGTATTTTTTTTTGATGCGTTCTCTCTTCTATAATCTTCTAAAGAGTGACACTTCTTAATTGCTTTACAGTTCTCTTTTTGATACTTCCATGATGGTATTAGATTTCTCTCCTTCCTTTCCCTCACTACCCTGTGTTTTGTGGTAGAACTTTAACAGATATTAATTTAGCTGCACAGTAATATATCCTGTTTACTTCTGTTATATCGCATGGATCTCTATGGACAGCCCCAATTATTATGTTTATTTGTTTTATCAAACTTCTGACTTTTTGGATTTTACTGACCTTCTGCAGTCTATTTCTTTCATTAATCTTAATGTCTATCTATGTATGAAATCAAGCAACTCTTCTCAACTTATTTTCTTCTAAACTGAGGACACATTTTTTGTTTTCTATTTTCTGCAGGCATTCTCTAGAGAGTTCTATAGCATCTTCCTGTAGCACATTCTCTTCAATTTCATCCTGTGTCATCCGTTGCTCTGTCATATGGGAACTCACTGGCCTATCTCTTCTCAACACTGACTGCATTAGAGTTGCCACAAATTCCTGTTCCTTCCCCTGCTGTCCAGTTCCAACTTGTATCTTGCTATCCATATCCATGGGCAAGAGCTTCCAGTTCCTCAGTTCTGTATAACTGTTATTTTCCTTAAAGATTTCCATCTAAAATTCCATTATGTCCTTATTTCTTGAATTACCCCCTGCTTCATCATCATCCCTTTCCACACTGAACTGTGGGGCTTTCTTTTTGTGTTATGTACAGCAGCCTTGACTGAGTAGCTCTAAAATATCTCTTCAAATCAGGTAATCCTAAGCCTCCTTGTTCTTTTGAGAGGATCAACTTAACCCACTTGACTCTTGCCCTTTTCCCCTCTCAAATAAAATCCTTCAACTTTTTATGATTACCATCCACAACTTATCCCCTGGTTGATAAAACATGCCTGACCTCTATATAAAATTACAGGGACTAAGGACATTTTTACTGCTTGTATCTTGCTATCCATTTCCATGGGCAAGAGCTTCCAGTTCCTCAATTTTTGTATTCTCTTTTGTTTTAATCCATACTACAGTCTGCCTTTCTTCATCTTCCTAAAATCCCAGCTTGGTCATTGTGCATTATTCTTAGAAGTACACTTGTCAGCCTTTCTGCCATGGTCAACATGAAAGATTTATAATCATGTTTAATAATGAAATGGGTCTGTAAGAGGATGGCAACAGTGGATTAATACCACCTTATGTATCAAAATCATTACGACCTTCTTCCACAAGACTGGTACTTCTTCATTCAGAATTTCATTAAATAGTTGTTCCTATATTCCTAATAATGTATTTGCTCCTTCAAGTCTTCCCATGTAACCAGTTCTTCTATCTTCTGCCTCTCATCCTCCCTTCATCTGGGCAGCTCCAGATCTCCGCATGCCTCAGTCTCTCCTCCCATTATCTCTTGCAGTTCCTTTTCTTCTGCATACAACTTTTCAAAGTATCTAGCCAGACTCACCAGAATTTCCTGCAGTGTTCTCTTTATTCTTCTTCCCACTCTTCTTGTAGCTTAAAAATTCCATGTCTGTATCGCCTGCTGCCTCAGCCTAACTGCAAATGATTTGAGTGTGTTTGGCATGTTGCCAAAGTATAACTTCTCCAGTCCTACTCTTTTCAATATCCTTTGGTCCTCCCATTTCTGCAGCTTTTATTTTATTTCCCTCTCCCTCTGCAGTTTCACTTTCCTTCATCTCTGTAATCCCCCAACTCACCTAACAAGATCTTCCTTGTTCTTACCTGACTCTGTCTTTGCCCTAACAATAACTGCATTTATTACATTTATCCCAAGACTGGCCCTCAACACTGCATTCATTATGTCTTCTAGTTTCTTCCTATTCTTTTCAGACTCCAGTGCAGAGTCTCACAATCCCCAGTATCTGTGCAGCCCCTTTTCCTGGCTTAACATCAATGCCAGTATTAGTATGGCATGGTCAAAAAGGGTGAGTGGCTCAACGGCTACATTACCTACTTTGTTTAATGCTCTAAATACACACAACTTATCCAGTCTAGAATAATTCCATTCTACTATTTCCATATATGTCCTCAAAAATCTGTGTTCCTTTGTTAATGTTCTACTTCTTGAGCCTCGTCTACATCCTATCCGATTATCACTACATTCCAGTTCCCTATCCCCAAGCAAAGCCCCTCTTGAAAGGTCACTATCCTTGCTAAACTTCCCACAGTTTCTGTACACTGCTAGAGTTAATTTTGTGCCCCCTAGCCATTGTTTTACTCGTATATATTCTCCCTTGCCATCCTTCATCACCACCCTCTACATTAAAGGAGGTGTCATATCATTATCCAAGCTGTTCCTCTCTGCCCTTTTCAACCCATGTGAAACTTGCAACTAATCTATATTCCCCCTACTCGGCCTGTCATGTTCACTTAATGGCAAACGTGTTTCCGCAGAGTCAGAAACTGAGCACTTGTCCTCATTGCATATATATTCTTTCCCGTTTAACTATATTTGCAATTTTTATCATTAAATCTATCATGCTATGCTGTTTTATTTGATCTCTCTGCTTTTCTTTTTTTTTCCATTTTTGTGTTGAAACATCTACTTTCTTTGCTTTTCCTTTTTATATACAACTATAAATTTCCTTTTTTGGGGTATGACTGCATACTGCTTTATTTAGCTTGCTTATTCACGTTCTCTCCCCCCCTCTCTTCCTGTACTGGAGTTCATATGACTTCATTCAAGACATCTTATCCTCCTACCATCCTTATCACTATCATAACTGACAGTAAACTACGTGCCTCAGGTAGCCTGGCATCCCCCTCCATTTGTCACTACATTTTACTGTGGGTTCATCCCTAATGCTTCCACTCCTCACTCTGCCTCTAATCTCCTTCTCCTTCTATTTGCGTAATACAAGTTCTTAAAATAAGGGTGGCCTCATCTTTTGGTTTGAGCACCTCTTTATACTATTACTATTGTTATACAGCATCCGCTAATCCTTTTCATCCTCTTCCTTACTTTAATATATATGCCATCTACCGTTTCTACTGCAGTGCATAAGTTGCTCCCGTTGTGACTTTCATTAATGTTCCCGCCAGTGTCATTACTCCCCTTCTTGCTTATGACTATGGCCTTAAACACACTCAGTGATATACATTTACATACACTGAACAACTCATTTGGCAATAATCATGGAGATTAAATTCAGTACTTGCATTTGTCATCTTTTATCTAATTTAAACTTTAATGCAATTCTGGTCTAGTCTTTTCTCATAGACATTAGCCGTTGTTCGTTTTTGCATTACCCTTACAATCCAGCATTGTTTGTTTATTTTCATTTCTTAACCAGGTTAGTAGGCTGGTCCTTGTCAATGATGATCTGAGCCACAGAGACATTATACACAAAAATAATAAAAGGTGATTATACGATGCAGCTGGTGCTTTAGAAAAGAAACACCCAGTAGAAGTGAAACAGTAAAGAGACAGAACAGATACAGATTTATAGGGTATAACTATATGATGTAATATCTTGCATGTGACTAAGCAATAGTTCATCCACTTGTTTTATTCAACCTCAAACTTTCATTCTGTCTGTATATAACCACACAGCAACGACAACCATCCATCATGATGACATTTACTTTTATTTCTAACATTATGGTGTGACCTCGATCATGCCGCTCACGTTATCTTACCTGTGCATGTATACACTCTTCAGCTACTACTTAAATTGTGCTCTCATTTCTATGTCCTTTACTTCCCATCTTGCAAACTTTATAGCTTCAGCCACTCAGTTTCCATATTTCCTCATCAACCCTGTGTGTGTGTGTGTGTGTAGGCCAGCTTTATCAGCTTTACAGATTGTACAGTGCATTTCATTTTTACTACCAGTTTCTCCTGTGCTTAAGCAAATTTTCATCTAGTCCTGTTCTGCTGTGTACATTAGAATATCTGGGAAGTCCAGACATAGCTGAGTAACAGCTAATTAATGTCTCTACACAAATTCACCTCTGTTGCATAAACTTAGCTTATCCATTGGCAGAAAAAATGGCAGAAAATGCAACAAAAAAGATTTTTTTGCAAGTCTCTTCCATCTAGTCACATCATGTAGCAAGCTCCACATCTCATAGTCTCCTGTTCTTCTCACCACTGACATTATTTTTGCAGATTCCTTTAGTTTCTCCTAAAAAAATGGGAACAAATCCTTTTCTCTTCTCCTGGCCTATCTTGCCGAATGATCTCCAGCTTGCTGAAAGTCCTCGCTCCATGCAAGAAAATTCTCAGATGCTCGATACATTTTCCCATATCTAGACAACTGGCTCCTTGTAGTCCCCCCCAACAGAATCTCTTCAGCAAGCCAGGGATTACCTTCTGCGCTTTTGCCAGTTCCTAGGCATACCTGTAAACCTGCAAAAGTCAAACCTAATTCAGACTCAAAAAGTAGTTTTGCTGGAATGTCACTTGTATTTCACTTTATTATTTTTCTCCCTCAGGACAGAAATCAGATTTTAAAATCTGCAGTCAAATGTCTGTTACTCATACTGCAATCTCGTTCCCAAAGTCTGAAGCCTGATGGCCTCTTCAATTCTGATGGCAGAATTTCCTTACTTCCACATGAAAATACTAAAATGGTTCCTCCAGTCTCAGTGGTTGCAGAGCTTTCATCCTCCCTCTTTCCATGACCATAATCATTACAGAGTCCTGCAAAAGACTTCTTCATTGGTGGTAACAATCACCAGTGCTTCAAACAAGAAGACAACTTCAGACCCCACTCCCTGTAGCAACAGTCACCATGGATGCATGCCCTCTAGGGGGTTCGGGGGAATTACAAAGGTCTATGGGTGGACAATGATGCCAATCTTAACACAAATGTCCTAGAGTTGAGGGCAGTCCTTCTAGAGAGGCAGGAACTTCAGAACTGTCTTTCACAGTACATGATATCCATCCAGACAACATACTGGTAGTTTAGTATACCAGCAAGCAAGGGGAAACACATCTTACCCTTTATGTTGGAAAGCTGTGAGGGTCTGGCAGTGCGTGGCAGACCCTCAAAACGTTCTAGTAGCAATAAACATCCCACAGGTACTCAGTTAACTTGCCGACAGGCTCAGCAGGGATTTGCTAATGCCTTATGAGTTGTCCCTCAATCTCAGTCTCTGAGCAGGTGAGCCAAGTATATTGTCACAGGGTACGTTTCCGAGACTGAGTAAATTAAAAAAAAATTGGTATTATCAAGCTTGGACTTCTCAAGTAATTGCTTTGCACTCTGTACTGCACGTTCAGCTAGTCCTTTGACTGCGGATATTCTGGACTACTAGTAACATGTACAAAGTTCCATTCCCTTGCAAATTTCTGAAACAACTGACTGGTAAATTGGCTACCATTGGCACAGATAAGCTTTTGTGGATTTCCATGGACTGAAAAATGACGTTTCAACTTGGTAATAACAGTAGTGGACATTAGGTTAGGTAGTAAATCGATCTCAAACCAGTCCAAGTAAGAGTCTACCAGTACTAAGTAATGTTGATTGTTCCACTCGAATATGTCAGTGGCTTCTGTTGACCAAAAGTAGTTCAGGAACTTGACTTAGCTGAAGTAGTACTTTTTGCAAATGCAGTTTAGTACTATTACATACTAAACAAGAAGAAAGTAGTCTATTAATGCCTTTTGCTAGAGAAGTCCAAAATACTAGTCCTCTCACCCTTCTTTTGGTAGCTTCAGAACCTAGGTGAGCACAATGCAAAATCTGGATGTAGTCTTGTTGTAAGGAAGCAGGAACAACAATTTTAGGACCATTGAAAATAATTCTGTCTTCCATCAACATCCCATCTCTGCAAGGAAAGTAGGGTTGCACTTCATGTGGTACACTAGATTGTTTTGAAGGTCATCCAACATTGATGTAATGGTTGAGCTTTTGCAAAACTGGATCATTCTTTGTGTGATCTCTTAACTCAAGTCTTGTGGTAGAAAAATTATGCACTTCCATGACATCAAAGTCAAAATTTTCTGCATCAAGCTGTTCCGTTGTACTTCTGGATGATCTGGATAAGGTATCAGCCACATAAAGTTGTTTGCCTTTTGTATAGACCATTTTGAAGTTGCATTTTTGCAATTTAAGCATCATTCTTTGCGATCTTGCTGGAGCTGAATGCATAGGCTTCTTTAAAATAGCAACCAGAGATTGATGATCAGTTTCAATCTGAATATCTTGACCACAGATATAATCATGAAACTTGGAACATGCAAATACTATTGCAGATGCATAGGCTACTGGTCTACCCTCTTGAAGAATAACAGCACCAAGACCAATTTTTGAAGCAGCACAGGAAGGCGGTATTGGTTTGTTGACATTATAGTATCTTGATGAGGTTGGAGTAGCAATTTTCTGCTTAAGGACTTCAAATGCTTTCTAGTGATGTTCTAACCATAACCATGTAACATTCTTACATTAGCTCTCTCAAAGGCACTGTCAACTCACTGAAGTCTGGTATAAACTTGTCTAAATAGTTGACCATACCAAGAAAATGTTGTAGTGCTTTGTACATTAGCTGGTGCTGGCATCTCAAGAATGCTTGGACGGGTCTGGTTTCAAGCCAATGCTAGTAAATAAATGACCTACATATGTAACTTCTGGTAGTCTGAATTTGCACTTTAGAGGGTAAAGCTTTAAATTCACTTCACATGCTCTGTTTAGAACTCTCTTAAGATTTCTGTCATGCTCTGCTTCACCACTGCCTCTGACTAACAAATCATCTACTATTATGGCACAAGGATAACTTGAAAGAATTTGCTCCACTGCACACTGGAAAACTTCACTTGCAGAATTTATTCCAAATGGCATCCTAAGAAATCTGTATCTTCCACATGGAGTACTGAATGTAGTTAGTAATGAAGATTTACAATCAAGCATTACTTGCCAAAATGAACTCTCTGCATCTAAGACAGAAAAAACAGTGGCATTTGTTTGGTATTAGAGCTGTGACTTCTTCGACTGTACACACAGAATGATGTGGTCTTTTCAATGCTTTATTCAAATCTCTTGGGTCAATGCATATTCTGATTTCGTCTGAGCCTTTTTTGTGAGCTACTACCATGGACAACACCCATTCGGTAGGTTCTGTAACTGGACAAATTACACATTGCTGCACCATTTTGTCCAACTGAGTTTTGACTTTATGCTACATAGCTATCGGAACTTTTCTTGCAGGTCTGACTACTGGACTGACTTCTGGGTCTAACTTTAAAGAATACACAACTGGAAGTTTGCCCAACTTGTCATTGAAAACATCAGCATACTTAGAAAAAAATAGTGTTAGTGAAGCTGGATCTAGGTCATGTACTTATTTTATGAACTTATTTGGCAAAATAAAGCAGATTCATTCTCAAACTGTCTCTGAGACCTAATAATGACTGCACAGGTCTTCAAACTACATAGAATAATAAGCTATAACAGTTCTTGGCCCCATAATGTGAAAGCACTACTGAGCCTTCGGCTTGAATTTCTTCACCTCCGTAAGCGACATGTTTCATACAACTGGTCACATTTAGTTGTTCACCAGCTCTCACCTTAGCAAATGTGTCTGCTGACATAACATTATACTCTGAGCCAGTGTCTGCTTTGAGCTTGGTAGATTTACCATTGATCTGGACAATACAAAATACTTCATTTTTGGCTAATAAATCTACTGTATCAATCTTTTCACCAATCACTAATACACCATCCACATAGAGGACTGCTGCAGTTCAACTTGATCAATTTGCTTGAATGACCCTTCTTTATAACAGTGTGAGGCTTACTTGATTTACAACATTTTTGAAAATGGTTCCATTTCTTACATTTATGGCATTGCTGACCAAATGCTAAGCACTTTTCTCTTTCAGACTCATGGTTGCCATCACAATTACGACAGTTAACAATAAAACTTGACTTGGGTTTTGCTGATTCACCCTTGTTAGACAATGAGCATGCTCCTTTAACTGAACTAGTCTTAGAACTTGCTGGATGATTACGGGTTTTCCTTACCACACATACAGGGGGTGCAGCTGCCACATGTTGCATGCTGTTTACATTTGCTCTGGAGCCTGCTGAAACTATGCTCTTATCACTTGCAACCATATTTGTGTGCCTTGCTGTAACTTCATGAATTTGTCAAATCTCAATAGCTTTGCCCTGCATTAAATCACTATCATGAAGCAAAATCTTTCTCACAGCAGCATTATTATTACCACACATGAGCCTGTCCCTTATTAACTCATCTTTCAAGTCACCAGACTTACATGTTTTAGCTTTATTTCTCAGGTCAGTAATGTAAGCTGCAAAAGTTTCTCCTTGCTTTTGATCTTAAGTGTAAAACAAATGCTTCTCTAATGTAACATTGGTCTGAGGGTTGCACAATCCTCTAACTTTGCACTTCAAACACTCAGGGTCTTCCCTTGATTCAGCCTGTACAATGACATGATGATTTTCCCCTTCACCTGCATACTGCTGTTGCATATACAAATGAATGCTCTCTTTCTATGGCCTCTGACCCTGCTAGATTTAGCAAAATGTATGCCCTGGTGCATGCATCTTTATCAGAATAAGCTGATTGTATCAATATAGCGTACTCTTGCTTAAATATTCTCCAGTTCTTTGCGATATTCTGATCAAATAACAAGTGGAAGCAGTTTACGAAAACCTTCTGCCATATTAATACATCTCAGTGAAGTCTTTTGCCAGTATGCATGAACACATACACACACGTACATGTGCCTGAAATTTACGCCAGTACTTGTAACTACGCCCAATAGTGCAACAAGTCTCTGTATAAATGAACTTTGTGAAATACATTTCCCGGGCACTGTAATACTCTTGAAATCACCTTACTGTAAAAGTCACATCATCATTTTAAGAAACATTTCAAATAACTGCACTGTGCGAATGAACTCAGTGGAAGAATCTCAGAGTAAGAAACATTCCGAAGAAATTGCACTTTGCAAATAAACAATACAAAGCACACTGAAATTTCCCCAAATGGCAGTAGTTTGCTAAACAACTCTGTATAGTGCAAGAAACACTTTGTAATGGTGGCACTCTGCGAATAGACACACCCAGCACAAGAAACTTTTCTAAATGGCTATATTGACTGCACTTTACGAAACAGTGGCACTTTGCACACAACAAGCTCTTTGGAATAAATACACAGCAATAAACACACACTGTAAGCACTTTTACACACTTTGAGATACTTCGAATAACTCTAGTTATACTATTTAGAGCTGCAATCAATGAGAAGTAGTAGTTTATGCCAAAACACAGTAATTCGCCAAAAACATGTAGTTGCCTTGCTTTATTTATACTCAATGTGCCCTTTTTGTCCTTTGTTATATTTGTTTTGCACATTTAATCTTTTTTCATGCCCATTATATTTCCTTGTGCTCGTTTTACTTTAGACATCCTCATTTTGCAACTCTGAGGTAATTCTGAACCCTTTATGTGCGTTTCTGATGCTCGTTTTATCAAATATTGTAATTTCAAACATTTAATTTAATTAATAAACATTTTGATGCTTCTTGTTTGCTTAATAAATGTTTTTGTGCTATACATTTCCTTAGTAATGCGTTTCCTGCCCTTGAAATGCTCAATTTTATCCATCTTATAAAATAAATTATACGTGCAAATTTTCATTACCTTTAGTCTGTTTCTGGCCTTTTTTGCATTTGGTTCACTTAGTTTGCCTTCACTGTTAACTCTGCCCCTTGTGGCTCTGTAAAGCAGTCTCTAGAATCCCACTTCTGATACCATGTTGCTCATCTAGTCAGGATGACGTAGACAAACATTGTGGGTTCTGTTCAAGCAGTTTTATTATATACAAACATAAACAAATATACAAACTAGTTGTCTCATGCATAAATGTTCACACACTGGCTGTACTCACAAAATGGCACTGAAGATAGCATAAGCCTGCCATTTATATATGCATGTTCAGGTCTTAGAAATGCTTCTTAAGGTACAACACATACGTTATTCTACAACATCCAATCGTTCAGACTGCATTTGAAGACAGCCAATGAGGTGCTCTGATTGAAGTGACGTGAGAGTCTATTCCAAAGGCGTTGTAACCTCTGGTAGACAAATCTGTCCCTCCAGTAGGTTCTATTGATGTCACATACCAGGTTTATGTCTTTAGAGCAAGTAACCCGTATGCCATTTGACTTCCGGATGTGCAGCATTTCCAATAAAGCAGGGTCAGAGATTACTCCAGAGGATCTCTGCCTTGCCTATAAGGCAGTCTGTATGAAACAGAATAAAGTGACAGTGATTTCAGCTGATACACATAGGATAGCTGCTGAAGACCTTGAATTTTCCTTGTGAGGAAACTTTGTGGTCTTTCCAATTGCTACAGGTGCTTTGAAAGGTACATACCAAATGGGGCATTGTACTCAATTATAGGCCTAATGAGCAAAGAGTACAGGGAGGTGATAACTTCTCCTTTTCTCGAGGCAATACCCTTACTTATGAGATGAGCCATATAGAATGCCACTCTTACCACTGTGGAAACATGGTGATCAAAGTCAAGGTTACTGTCAACCTGAGTGCCCGGATCACTCACCACTGTCTGCGTACTTAGGGTATTGCCACCGATGAGGTAATTTGCAGAAATCGCTCTTACCAAAAGGGATGATGATACATTTTTGGACTGAGTTTGAGGCCATGCCTTTGGCACCAATCATTTGTTTGTGCAAGACCTTCCTGAAGTATGTTAACGTTGTTTGGAGATTCTATGACTGCACCCAGTTTGCAGTTGTCAGCAAACTTTGTCAGCCACAGTCCCTTGGCTTTAGCTTGTACTTCACACAAATAGATTCCAAGTAGCAGAGGTTCCAAGATTGACCCTGTGGAACACCACTGGTTACAGGTCTGCTGTTGGAGGTGAATTCACCTATTCTGACTGTATGGGTTCTATCAGTGAGCCAGTTTGCAACCCACCTTACAATATAAGGGTTGATATCTAGCTGGGAGAGTTTGTCAATGATGCCTGAGTAAGGGATAGTGTGAAATACCTTGCTTAGGTCTAGGTAGGCTGTATGCACAGATTTCCCCTCATTCAGGGCCCTGGTGACTGTCTTGAAGAAGTCCACCAGGTTTAACATGCATGATCTCTCCTCAACAAATCCAAACTGGGTAGGATCTAGTGTTTAGAGATTACCTATCTCTTTGTTGATAAGGTCCATGATGATTCTCTCCATGGTCTTGCAGATAAGGCTAGTCAAGCTAATAGGTCTGTAGTTCCCAGAGTCAGTAGAAACACTACCTTTGTGCAAGTGGATAATGGTGGCTGTTTTCCACTCAGCAGGGACAAAGCCAGTGCTTAATCTATGACTGAAAAGAGTACCCAATGGTGATGCTAATTCTTGTTTGAGTCCATTGTAAGATGCAGCCTGGAATGTTATCAGGTCCCATTGATGCTGTGTTTTTGGCCCTAGAGAAGGCCTATTTTTTAGAGATACAAGGTAGGGGACAGGTGGTAGCTTTGTCATGAGGTATGTGTGGCAGGTACAGAGGAGTGAAGTTTTCACTAAACCTGCCAGCTAACAGGTTAGTTTCAGAACTCAAGACCTCCAACATACTAGGTTGGGGTGACTGCTGCTGGACCAACAACAGTCTCTAGAAAGACAGGTGTTGAGTTTTTAGATGTGAGATGGCATTTTTAGTTTTTGCTCCACTGTGCCAATGATCAATTGCTATTACACATAACACACACACAAAAACACTTATTGTGTACAATACTAATGTTTGTGATAAAAAGAACAAAATAAATGAAGGACAACTTACACAGTGCAATCTGTCCCCCGAACACAAAGTCACTTTCACCACTAACAAATAACCATCAATTAGGATCATAGGAGGTTACTAGGCTAATGGCCCTGAGGCACTTACAAGACTAGCCAAGAGTTTATCCCCAAAAAATTAAATCTCAGTCAACACCTGTTGCCCCTGTCAATGAGGGACACAGGTGGAACCCCTGGGACAAATATGTGGTTCCCATCCACTCATCAAGGTTGCACCTGAAGAGGGTTAGCGAGGTACTCTGTTTGACATATATGGAAAGTCTATTCCAGAGACAGGCAGCCTCTGGGAGACAAATCTGTCTCTCCAGCAGGTTTTGTTGATGTTGCATATTAGATTTAGGCCTTTCGAGCGGGTAATACATGAGGAGTTAAGACTTCCAGATATGCAGCATCTTTAGTAGGACAGGGTCCGTAAATGCCTTGTAAGTGAGACACAAATCACCTCTGAGCAATCTGTATGAGACTGAGTAGAGTGATAGTGATTTGAGCCTATCCACATGGGACAGGAGGCCATGGATTCTCTTTGTGAGGTATTTATGTGGCCTTTCCAGTTGGTGCAGGTGTTTGGAGAGGTACATACTAAATGGGGTGCTATACTCAATTATTGGCCTAATGAGGGAAGAGTACAGAGAGGTAATAACCTCTTTTTTTTCTGGATGCATGTAAAAGGCTTTTCTGACTACTGCCACCACATGATGGTTGAATGCGAGACTGTTGTCAACCTGAGTACCCAGGTCTCTCACCATAGGTTGTGTGCTTAGGGGGTTGCCTTTGATGTGGTAATCAGTAGGTGCCATGTTTTTGCCGAATGATATCATAATACATTTTTTTGCATTTAACTTAAGGCCATGACTTTACACCAGTCATTTGTTGCTGAGAGACGCTCTTGCAGTATGTTAACATAATCTGGGGAGTCAATGACAGCACCCAAAGTACAGTTATCCACAAACGTGGTCAGGCACAGGCCTTCTGTCTTTGCCGGGACCTCTGAGAAGTAGATGCCAAACAGTAGGGGTCCCAGGACAGATCCCTGGGAACATCATTAGTGACAGGTCTGCTCTCAGAGGTGGAGGTGCCTATTTTGACCTTGTGGGTCCTATTGGTGAGCCAGCTGGCCACCCACCTGATGAGATAGGGATTTACCTCAAGTTGTGTTAGTTTTTTGATGATGCCTGATTGGGAGATTGTGTCAAAGTCCTTGGCCAGGTCATGGTAAGCTGTGTGTACTGACTTTGCCTCATCCAAGGCCTTGGTGACAGTCTCAACAAAGTCAACCAGATTCAACAGGCAAGATCTGCCTGTGACAAATCCAAACTGGGTAGGGGTCAAGTGCTTGGAGATTGCCTATGTCCTTGTTTATGAGATCCATAATAATACTCTCCATGGCTTTACAGATCAGACTTGTCAAGCTAATGGGGCAATAGTTTCCACGGTCAGTAAGGGATGACAATGGCAGTTTCCCACTCTGCTGGAATGAAGCCTGTACTTAGGTTGTGGTTGAATAGGGTGCTCAATGGTGAAGCTAGTTCTTGCTGGAGATGGTAAAGAATACACCTTGGAATACTATCAGGTCCCCCATGGAAGCTGTGCTTTTTGCCTTGGATAGGGCCTTTAACACTTTATCAACAGAAATGTGTGGTGCGGGACAAGTATTGGGGATGTCGAAAGGGCTTTTGGGGAGGATGAAGTTTATGCTGTACCTATCTGCTAGCAGGTTGGCTAACTCAACAGGATCAGTGTAAGTGATACCATTAAGTATTTAAGTTTTTAAGCAAGATTCATTTTTGACTTCTTTTTAACAGTGACATGGTTACAAGGCCCAGCAATTTAGTAAAAAAGAGCATATACAACCCCCCACTACACCCTCAAATAAAAAATGTTGAGAGTCTGGTTGAAAATGTAATCAGAAATAATTTTAACAAAGTCAGATATAAAAAAAACTTAGATGTAGGATTTAACAAACTTTTAGCAGAACTAAGGAAGGATACAAATACACGAATAATGAAACCAGACAAAGGGGGTGGGATGGTTTTAATGGATGCTCTTATGTATGAAGGGAAAATTAATGATATTCTTAATGACCCTAATAGGCATACTAGTAGCTCTAAGAATGAAATTAATATAGTCTATGCAAGGATTGATACAGTCCTTGAGGACTTGTATACAGAAGGTCTCATTGACAATAAAATGTTGGGGTATTTGAAAGTGGAAAAACCAAGAATACCCACTATATTCGGGATCCCTAAAATACATAAGAATGGGATGGATCCACCATTGAGGCCAATTGTTTCAGCAGAAGGGTCAAAAACCTTGCCCCTTGCAAAATATATAGATTCCAAGTTGAAAAATATATGGTTAAAACGCAACAATATTCTTAGAGATTTAGAGATTCTTGGGATTTTCTAAGGAGTGTGAAACAGGATTTATACACCGACAATATGTATTATCTTACTATTGACATTGTGGACTTATTTTCCTGTATCCCACTGGAGGAAAGAAAGGCAATGTTAGAGGAATTCATTTTTGAGGATGGTAGCTTAACACGTGACGAGTGTATGGTGATCATACAGTTGTTGGATTTAGTTTTAAAGTACATTTTTTTTTTACTTTAAAGGGGAGTATTTTCACCAAATTAGGGGTGTAGCTATGGGTGCAGCTTGCGCCCCAACATACTCAAATTTGATCCTATTTATTTATTTATTTTATTTTATTTTTACATTTGTTGACCGGGCTAGTCTGACTGGATACATGTCCATTTTCAGTAGAGGCCCAGGGAGAAAAGCTCCACGACACATACAAAATACAATATAGAAAGTTGCAACAGTCCAAGCTTAAAAAACAGCTATTGTTAATAAAAAAATGCAAAATACAATACCCATCATGAGCATAACACAAACAGTAAAAGGTAATGTACAAGAGAAGATACTATATACATATATTTAAATTGCAATAACACGGTCTATTGGTTCTTTAAGAATAAGTCTATAAAGGTGAAGAGTATTCATTAGTGTAAAGGAAGAAAGTTAGTGAGGGTTAGTACAGGAGCATAACCAGTGTGTATTGAGAAATAGTTTTAGATTCTGTTTAAAAAGTGCAAGTGAAGACAGAGTTATGAGTTCAGTGGTTAGTAGATTCCATTGCTTTCCAACAGTATCAGAGAACAGGGAGTCTCCTGCTGAGTTGTTGGATCTGCAAGTATTAATCAGCAGTTTGAGGAGCATAAATTCTTAAGATTGTTGTAAGGGGTAATGAGGCTAGTGAGTATTGCAGTGTTGGTGGGTTGATACAGGGTCTTATGGGCTATAGCAAGCTGGTGAAACTGACGCTGGTTGAGAAACTCTAGCCATCCTAGTTGTTTTAGATTAAGACAATGATGAGTTCTAAAAGGAGAGCCAGTGGCAAATCTAGCAATATTATTATAGGAGATTACTCTATGCTTCACCTATATACACTAATCTTTCTAAAAACAACCTCAACAAACTGGCAGAGTGGAGATTAAGTGAGTTCTGGCTATAGCAGTCCTAGCTACTGGTGTAAGAAAGGGTTTGATTCTATAGAGGGACCCCCAATTTTTTGTTGACTGATTTTATTGCGCTGTTTATATGAATATCAAAGTTATCTATTGTTATTCCTAAGAGTTTAGTGGTTGGGTCGGGAGAAATGAGAGTACCATTATTAGATACGAGTGTGAAATTTATAGGGATGGACTTTCGGTTTGGCGTGAAAAGTAAAAGTTTAGTTTTTTGGGGGTTTAGGAGGAGGCAGTGGTTTGAGAACCATTGTTTTACTGTATTGAATGCTTTTTGGGTAAGGGACTATAGTTCAGTTGGAGAAGTGGCTGAACAAATTATAGTAGAGTCATCTGCATATTGAATATAGGTGGCATGTGGAATTACTGAGTGAAGGTCATTAATAAAAATGGAAAATAGGAGTGGGCTTAATATGGAGCCCTGAGGAACACCAAGGGAAATGGGAAGGTGATTAGATAGTTTATTGTGCCAGAGTACAGCCTGCTGTCTATTGCCTAGGTGAGATTTGAACCAATTTATGGCTAGAGGTTCGAGTGAAAGGGATTTCAGTATATTTAAAAGGAGTTGGTGATTAACCATATCAAAAGCTTTAGATAAATCAATGAAGACTGCAGAGGAAAGAATATTTTTGTTAATGCAGTCTGTGAAGGATAGCAGGGCAGTGGTGGTACTGTGGAAAGGTCTAAATACATGTTGACAGTTGGCAAGTAAGTTGTTTTGGAGTAGGTAGTTAAGTAGTTGCTTATGGATGCACTTCTCCATTATTTTTGCAAGAGGAGATAGTAGAGCTATAGGACGAACTTTAGAGAAGTCATTGGAGTTCCCACCTTTATGTAGTGGGATGATATAAGAAATTTTCCAGATAGGTGGGATAGTTCCTTCACTTATGGTTCAGTTAATCAGAATGGAAATGGGATAGGCAATGGCTTTAGCTCCTTTTTGCAGGTATTCTGCTGGAAGTTGGTCAGGTGAGGGGGGTGGTAGGTTGCAATTTTTGGAGAAGGGAGCAAATAAAGGAAGTAGACACTGGTTGTAACTGAAATGATGGGGGTTGGCTTGTAGTAGAAATAGGCAGATTTGAGGTATCAGGAGATAAATGGCTAGCAAGTGTTTGGATGGCCTCTGTGAAGAAAGAATTGAAGGCATTAGCAGTATGTGTGGGTATTCTCGGGGTTAGAGCCTTGTGAGTTAGGTGTGATAGATTGACCTGGGTATAGTAATTTGTTAATGCTAGTCCAAAACTTTTGTGGTTTCATTTGGTAGGTTTGCTGTAATTGGAGGTAAAAGTTTTTTTTGTCTAACAGGATGGCTTTTTTTGTATTATTTCTAAGCTGTCTAAAGGTTTGGTGATCTGTAGGATTCTTAGTAGTACGCCATTTTGCCCAGGATTTGTTTCTAAAAAGGATTTTTTGCCTAGTAGCATTTGAGAGCAAAGGGGCCGGTTTAGCTTTATTTCTAACAGTGTGTGTTGGGAGTGGTGGTCCAGGATGGCTAACAATGTGGAATTGAAGTATTCTACTGCTTCATTTAGTGAGAGGGATTTTAGTGGTGACCAATTACATTACTTGAGTTCTGTCTGGAAAAGTTCTGGGTTAAATTGCTTTTTGGTGTGTACTGTCCTGAAAGTGTTTTGGTAAGTTAGGTTGGTTTTATGTCTGATAATATAAGTTAGTGAGTGGTCACTTAGGTCATCTGGGAGGGTTCCTACTTTGTATGTCTGATTAGGACTATTAGTAAGAATCCAGTCTAAGGTACTTTCTTTGTTATTGGGTTTATTAGTTCTGGTAGGGGAGTTAATAGTTTGTGAGAAACCATATAGGTAATATGGGTGGTGGGGTGTGCATTATTACAGGACTTCCAGTCAATATTAAAGTCTCCTAGGACTATAGTTTCTTGTGGGAGATTAATAGAAAGCCAGTTAAGAATATTTTCAAGGGTATTAATGTTATTTCCTGGAGGAAGATAGATACAGATAATATATATGGATTTACATGAATTGACCTGAAATTTAGAGATGAGTATTTTAGCACTATTGTCTGAAGGTGGTCTAAAGTTTACAGTGCTAACTTGTAGCTCTGCTTTATAAAGGATTGCTGCTCCTCCTCCCTTTTTGGCTGTGCGGTCTAGTCTAAGGATATTGTAACCAGGTGGGGTGACTTCATTGTCTTTAACTGTAGGTTTTAGCCAAGTTTCAGATACACATAGGATGTCAAATAGGTGGACATCTAGGAGGGTGTGTAGGTGGGCAATTTTATTGTTAATGCTACGTATATTGAGATGTGCTACAGAGAGTGAGTTAGAAGGTTTGGTAGGGGCTTGGATACTAGTGTTATTGAGGTTGCACTTTTCAGTGGCAAGGGTATTGTTCAGGCCAGGATTAGGATGAATGTCCCCGTTTAGTAAGGAGTGGAGGTATATTCAATTTTTAGGGTGGTGAAGCTTACAATAATAGTCAAATAATTTTCTAATATTTAGATTGGTATACTTAATGTGTGCTAGTCTATGATATTTGGCTAGTAGATAGCTGGGTTTGGATGTGATGTTTATGAAGTTTAGAGAGATAGCTAATGGTGGTGTCAAAGTGAGTTTGGAGGGGAAGAGAAGGGTTCATAGGTTGGTACTAGGCTATCAGCCCTAGGGCCTATACAAGCCTAGCCATAACAATTCCCTGGCTATTTCTTCCCACATTATTTACTTTCCTGGACCCCTGTCTAGCAGGGCGACTGACGTGATCCCTGGGGTGAATTTCCTTTCTCCCATCCAATCGTCAAGGTTCCTCTTGAAGAGGTCCAAAGAGGCACTCTGCTTGACATGTATGGGCAATCTATTCCAGAGTCTGGGGAGTCTCTGGGTCAGAAACCTATCCCTCCAGCATGTTTTGTTTATTGTGATGACAAGGTTTAGATCCCTGGAGCGTGTAGCTCTGAGGGATTGGGATTTCTTTAAGTGTAGCATGTCCAACAGCTCTGGGTTTGACATGGCCTTGTATGTTAAGCAGAGATCGCCTCTGAGTAGACGATATGCGACAGAGTATAGCTGGAGTTTTTTAAGGCGGTCAGCGTAGGGCATCTGCTTTAGGCCTGTGATTCTTTTAGTGAGGTATTTCTGAGGCCTTTCCAGTTGTTGCAGATGTCTTGAGAGGTACATACCAAATGGGGCGTTGTATTCTATAATGGGTCTAATGAGGGATGAGTACAGTGGGGTATAATGGTTGTTCGCAGGAGGTTAGCAGATAGGCAGTTGTTAGAGGAGGAAAGAGTGAGACCAAGAGTGATAGTTGTATTTGGTGTGGGATGGGTGATATAGTCATTATATTGGATTGAGAAGTGGGAGAAGAATGGGAGGTAAGGTTGTATGAACAGGTAAGGAGATATATCAACAGGTGAGGTGATGCAACAAGGAGGGATGAGAGGTAAGGTAATAACAGGTGTGATGTGACAAGGAGGGTTGGGAGTGCTAATGAGGTGATCTGCTAGATTGGAGCAGATGTGATGGGGGTGTGGCTTTAGAAGTATAAATGTAGGAGCAGTGGGGCGGCTGGGAATAGGGGGCAGGGTAGGGGAGCGGAGTGAGCCCACAGGGTGAACAGAGCGGGTGGAGACAAGAACCGGAGAGAGAAGACTGTCAAGGATAACAATCAGTGAAGTATGAAAGTCTGCAGGTAAGTCTGAGAGTAAGAGATCCTAGCAAAATGGGAAGAAAAATGGGTGCTGGATTCTATATTTAGCTCAAAATGGTCATTATATAAGAGGTTTCTGGATGATATTTGTATTTTTTGGAAGGCACCAAAGGAAGAAATTGGTAACTTTATTGATTTTTTGAGTAAAAGCACGTTTTTTTTTTAGAGTTTACATACAAAATAGACGATGAAAAATTAAATTACTTGGATGTAGAGATATATAAGAAGGACAATAAGTTCCATCAAAAGTATATAGGAAAAGTACCTATTCAAACTCCTACTTAAACTACAACAGTGCACACCCCATACACCAGAAAAGAAACTTGGTTAGGGGCCAATATATTAGATCATCCAGAATGACATAAAATAAAGATTTCATGAAGGAAATGAAAACTTTGAATCAAATGTTTAAGAAAAGAAACTATCCAAGCACTTTAATTGAGAAAGTGGAGAAGGAAGTCCTAGATGGAAGAGGGGGGAAATTTCGCCCTATTTTAGGTTGTAATGAAAGCACTGAGCAACAAGTAAAATTGGATAAGGGTTTCAATAGAGCCCTGGTTATAGAATTTAATGCAAGTTCTGCCTTAGTTAAAAGTATAATAGAAAGGGAATGGGGTAGGTTCACTTCTATCACTGACTTAGAATAGCTAAGGAAAAGTTAAAGGTGGTTTACAAAAATTCCAGTAGTTTAAAGAATTTATTGGAAAGGAATGTTATGACAAGAATACGAAGTAATAATATGAAAAGAAAAGGAACATTCAAATGTGGCCATTGTGCCCAATGTTCATACATTTTTAACAAGGAAACCATATACTTGGAATGTAGAAAAATAGTATTAGAGGGCAAAACATATAGTAACTGTGGAGACACTGGGATAGTGTACTTAGCAAAATTTATGTGATGCCAAGCATTCTATGTGGGAAAGATGGAACGTAAATTAAAAAGAAGAATTTATGAGCATTTGTAAGAAATACAGAATAAAAAAGAAACAAATGCACTCTACAAACATCAATTAGAAGGCTTGGACGCACATTATTTATTTTTTGTACTAGAGAAGGTGAAGAATGATGAAAGGGGTGGCTTATGGGAAGAAACAATTGAATACAGAGAGCTCTAGTAGCAGGTAACTTTTCAAGCTAACAAGTGGCCAGGGCTAAATGATTGTAATTCGATAGCCCCCCCTTCTTAAACTAAGAGCTGCTAAATTATAAAGCCCTTGAACATGAAGTTTTGTATTGTTGTTCTATTTTATTTATGTATTTATTTATATCTTTGCTTGCTCTACTGAAATTTTAATAGAAGAATGAGTTTTTTATTGAACAGTTGTAAGGTATTAATTAATTTTATTCAGATGTATTTATTTATTTATTGTATTTCTTACTTGTAGTGGAAACAATTCTTCATGCTTGTCTTGGTTTCTTTTAAAAGGTTTTAAACAGGTGATAATTGTGAGTGTTTTAGAATGCCCTTTCAAGTTATGTACTGTATTTTACCACAAGATGGTGCTATAATCAAGTTTATTATTGTCTTGATTTGCAGCCACAGTGGTGCAGGGGTTAGCATTGCCGCCTCACAGCAAGAGGTTCTCCGGTTCAATTCTCAGCTGGGGTGCCTTCTGTGTGAAGTCTGCATGTCCTCCCTGTGGTCGCGTGGGTTTTCTATGGGTGCTCCGGTTTCCTCCCACTTCCCAAAGACATGCTGTAGGTGGATTGGACACTCAAAAATTGGCCCTAGGTGTGTGAGTGTGTGCCCTCTGTGGAAGGTTGGGCGCCGGGCTGGCAACTCGACACTGTAAAACTCCACTGCCAATAATGAGTGGACAGGTGATCCGCTGTGGCGACCCCTAACCGGGAAAAAGCCGAATGAAGAAGATTAGTATTATTTTCTACAATTTTATAACATCAGTAGCCTAAATGAATTGATAGTTTTTCTTATGTCTAAGATTTAATGGAAGGTTTAATAATTTTTATACATTTTTACATACTATTTATACATTGTTTTCAAACACATTCATTTTGTTTTTAATGTTTTTAAAAACTTTAGTCACCTTAATTGATGTGTTTTGATTGGACCTTTTCTAATTAGAAAGTGTTTAAATATCTATAGTGTGTTAACCAGCCCACATCTGAAGATGTTTTAAAATGAAAAAGTACTGTTTTTATTAAGCGTTAATGTGCATATGTGCTGTACTGTGGAGTGTATACTTACAATAAAATATAGCTGTTCATTAGCTTCATTGTGGACCCTCCGAGTTTCTGATTTTATTTTTATTAGTTTACCAGTGGTTTGCGGACCTTTCAGCTCTTTTGTGATACCATTAAGTACTAATTTGGAGTAAACCTGAGCTTTGCCATGGAGGTTTCTGACTTTATTGAATGTACACACCTTATTTGCTGGACTGTACTAAAATAGCCACAGTAAAGTATTCTAGCTGGCTTCACACAACCACACACTATACTTGCAAACTCAGAATAATGACTGCTTAACTTCAGCATATGACAGCAAGGTCTGTCATTTTCATTCACCAAAAGCCTTTGTATCCAGCAATTAAAGCCACACGTATTTTCTGTGACATGTCCGATATCAGACAGTAATGCAATAAAAATAATAACTACTGGCCATAATAATTTACCCCCCCCCCCCCACAAAACATATATACACACACTTCACAATGACATACAGCCACTTGTATGACTTTGAGTATACACCCCAGGACTTTGATTGAGATGAAATTAATGAATATATACATAGATAAATGCCATAGAAGAATGTATCTTCTTGCCTTACTGCTGTCAGAATATAGTGTGCATCACTGCAACTCACACCTCCTACCCAACATACCTCTCAAACTCTAAGCTCAAGAATAAAATGGAAAACTAAAAATAATGGGAGACATAGAAGCAAAATCAAACAACAGAGAGCTGAGAACACAAATTATTGTGTGTTCTTATAAAAAATGCTAGAATAACAAGCTTTTTATTAGCAAGCTTTTACCAAATGTTAAGTCTGAATCTCAAATGTCTGCTGTTATTTAAAAACTACAATTCCCATTGATTTGTAGAAAACACACATGTAAACTGGAGACACACCAAAATATTTGACAAAATTGGAGATATTCAGAGAAATCAGTGCAGTTGAGAACATCTATCCCTCCTCTATATATATATATATATATATATATATATATACACATATATATATATATATATATACATATATATATATATATATATATATATATATATTCAACTACAAACACTGGTATAACTGCAACTGTATAGCTTAGAAGTTTGATTAGAAACATATGAATGAATGAGTATATAACTGTCAGATATGAATGCATCTAATCACCTAACTGACAGGAAAAAGGCTTACCTTCAAACATTCTAAGTGGCACAAATAGTGCTAGTAAAATAAACAGATATTTTAAACAAATAAATACATATTCGTTAGTTAATTAATTAACTAACTAAATAAACTTGCTCCCATGCTCACATCTCTTGAGGTATCCTTTTTTTTCTTTCAGATTCCATTCTCTACTGTAGTCACCTGAGGCAGCCTGAGCCAACAGAAACAACTCCTTGCTACTGTACACATTAGCCTGTGGAGTCCCCTTTTTAAGTGACTTTTCTGCCTTCTATACAGTTGCCTTACTCTGCATTTCGACTGCATATAATGCAGGGCTGTTTTAAAAACAATCTGGTGAGTAAAGTATGTTGATTTTTTTCTTGCACTGGAGTTCAGAATGGCTTGGAACTCTGCATATGCATGTAGCTTGCTAGGAGTTCCACACTTGAGTAAAGGAATGAAACTAAATAAATAAAACTATCATTAAAAAAAAAAAAACAAAGTAAAACAATTTAGTTTTATTTTTTTTCCACTTGGGGGTTGCAGCCCCACAGCCAATACCATGAGCTGCCCCTGCTTCTGTGTTGACTTTTTTTCTGTTCCTGCACAACCAACTGTGTCTTTGTTAGCATTGTAACTTGCACTTCAGTTTTTTCATGTATCTGACAGAATGTTATACATTTTTTGGTTGGTTGGTAAGACCATTAACATTCCAAGAAAGCAGTAAGTTTGATATCCCCATTAATGTTAAATAAAAAAAAGAATGAGTTAAAGGACAAGCTACTGTGAATAACCTAGGAGAAGATGGACTTCCAACTGAAGTATGTAAGGCAGGGAACGGGGGCATGGATTTACTGAAAATGTGTCAGATCTTGTGTAACATTAGAAGGTGGAGCAGATATCAAGGATTTAGAAAAGGGTAGTAATACCAATAACACCAAATGAAGGCAAGGACCCAGTGGACCCAAGTTCATACAGACCAATATCTGTGTTAAATAATGACTATAAGGTTTTTATATGAATCATAGAGCAGAAGTTAGCAAAACTACTTCCAAAATTAAAACATATGGACTAGTATGTCTAAGTGGAGAGTAAACACATTTTTGACAATATAAACAAGACAAGACAATGATGTTTCAAGAAGGAGCTAAAAGGAAAAGAAAGCCTCTGTTACTGATAATCTTAGATGCCAAAAAGGCATATGACGTGATTCGCTGGGATTAACATCGGGAATTAATGAGAAAGTCAAATGAGTGGATGAAGGAAAAGGCAGTGTGAAAAATTCAAAATATAAAGTGTATTTATTTAACAATTTAAAAGTAAAAAAAAATCCAGGATTAAGAGCTTTAGTCTCTGGAGACTTCATCAGAATAACAAGTATACAGTTACCCCTAACTTTATATCTTCATGGGTATGTGGGTTCATTCTTAACCAAATTCCATCCTTCTCCTAACAGAGGTTTAAATGTCATACCCCATGAGTCTGTTACCTCAACAATCATTTCCTGGAACATGGGTTCAGAATATCCCTTCTAAATAAACACTGGAATTTTAAGATCATGCTTAGCCCTGGATTTTTTCTTCTTAAGTAATTTTAAGAAAGTTGAATTGTGAGCCAGTTTTTACTTCTATTTATATTTGTTTACACTTTCACATTTTCATTTTCTATTACTAAGTTTAAAGCATTGCAATGTTTTTTAAAGGATTTATAACCCTTTATAAGTCATGAGTCATGTCTGAAGCTCTTTTGTAATTCCAGGGAAGCACAGAGTTTAAGTGTGTGTGTGTGTGTGTGTGTGTGTGTGTGTGTGTGTGTCTGTGTGTGCGTGCTCCTTTAAAATTTTAGTGATGAATTTTGTTTTTAAGTCCCCACTAATTAATTCAGTGAAGGTATAAAGAGAGGGGAAACTGTATACTTGTTATTTTGATGAAGTCTTCAGAGAGGGACAAAAGTGTTTAACCCTGGTTATTTTTTATTTTTAAATGGTTAAATAAATACTCTCTATAATTTGAGCTTTTCATGCTGCCTGTTCCTTCATCCACTCATTTGATGTTTTTAGGTTACCAGTTTTGAGTGGAATACCTTATTGTAAAGGTTTGTAATTAATAAGAAAGGTTTAGATTCTCACAAGGATGACTCAGGTTGATTGGTGACATTTACTATGAGTCAACAGCTAGTATAAAGATGTGAGGGATCATCTCTCAGGAGTTCACTTTAGGTAGAAGAACAAAACAGGGATGTCCATTGTCCCCACTATTTGATAATACTTAAAACCTATGATTAAAAACATGAAAGGGTGTATATAGGGGAAAAAAAAGCATTATTTGAGATTATTTAATTTTCTATATAGTATATCTAGAAAAATATTTCTGAGTGAATTTCAGGACCTGAGTGTGTGTAAGAAAATAAAAGTAAGACTAAGGCAATAAAAGTTAACTATGTTCCCACATTTAAATTGGTACACCACCACCCCTATTTATGGGAACACTATAAATTAAATATTTAGGGGCATTGGTGATGAAAGCACAGAGGAGAGCAACAAAGACCTTGGAGGATACAAAATACAAGATAAATGAAAAACAGAAATTGATGAAGCTATACTTAAATCATAAATATTAGCCATAAAAATGTTTGTGGTTCCCTTGATTTTATATACTGGACAAGCTTTCTTTTATCAACCTAAAGGCAAGGTCTGGGATAAGCTGCTGAAAGAGGTAAGGTGTTTTCTAAGGGATGGAAAAGGCCTAGGGAGGCATTAGTTCTACCAGTAGAAAAATGGGGCCTAGGAATGCCAAATTTGCAAGGGTACTATAAAGCAGCAATTAATACCTGTATACCTAGAATGATCACAATAATATAATGCAAAATGTAAACACCCGATGTTGACACAAATTGAATACAACCTGGAAACTTCAAGTGTCACCATTACTTTAGAAGGAGAATTTGGAAAATAATATATTAATATAAATATGGGACTCATTTTCTCCAATGGAAATCTGGATGTTTATTTGGTAACTTCCAACACATGGAGCTTAAACTTTTAGATAAAATCAAATTATGTCCATACATTTCTCGCAAATGTCAATGTCTCTGGAACCATAAGGGTTACTAAAGAAGTATAAACAGCAAACTCTTCAGCACAAACTTAATTTTAGTGTAGTAGTATTCTTTAAGTTCTAGGACATAAACTTGATTTACATGTAATATTTTGTAAACAATTTACAATATCTCAGCAAACACTCAAGTTACACGCATATTCTTATCTTAACTCAAAATTATTTTATAGTCTGGGTGATAGGCTGGAACAGCCTAAATATAAATGTTAGTAGCTAAACAGGCAATAACATGAGCATGGAAATCTGACAGCCTACCCAAGACAGAAGAGATACATGAGATTATGAGCAGCCTGAAGGCAACGGAACTGAACGCATTGACATAAAGGGAAAAAAAACATTCAGATGAGTAAGTGGTTGATTTGAACTCAGCTGTAAAATATACAAGAAGGTAGAATAGGCAAGGAGATGGTAAAGAAGAAACAGGTTGACTAATAATTATATACACATCTGGTGGGGCTCAGAGGTTTAGATGCTACAGCAATGAGAAGTAAGCTAGACAGGAATGACTGTATTATGGCTGAATTTTAGGGACCCAAGAAGGTACTTCACTTTTTTCAATAACGGTGCCATGAACTGATGAGTTGAAATGAAGACCACAATTAAAAATGCAATCCCTAGCTTTGGACTGTATCCAGATGTTAAATGAAGTTTAAAGTTTGAAAGCGAATGTTAGTTTTGGAATAACTGACTAGCCACTCAAGTGGCTCAAAAGAGGTACATAATGCATGCAGATGGCACTATTGTTGCAATATTTTGTTTGCAATCATTAACAAAGATGTTTAAGGTGAACAAAATAACTTTTACTTATTTTTAAAAGTGAAATCATAAAACCTTATTAAGATTTTAATGCATGTTCCTATAACTTTAAAAAGTGCTGCTCTGAATTTTGCAGGAAGCAAGCCAGTTTCACTTCACTTGAACTCAAACTGTCAAAGAAGTGGCATGAAAGCAATTTCCCCATGTAAATCACATCACTGATTCCTGTCACTAAAAGATGGGAAATGAAACATAACCATAATACAACATATCTACCCCCTGCCTCAGCAATTACTCCTTGCCTACCCTCCCAACATAATTTTTGTACCCAGACAAGAAAATGTCAGAAGCTAGCACAGGATGTGCAAGAACAGAAGTCACCCTGACATCACATTTCTACTGATTTGCAGTTACATGACAGAGGTATACATATATATATTATGTCAGAAAGGGTTTAGAGGAATTCAGTGTTACTGCACAAGTTGTTGAACAAAACATTTGAATTTCTGTACAAGTGTGCAAGTTGAATGGGGTAAGGAATTATGTCTCTGAACCATAATGCTTCATAGTTCTACCTTTAAAGGAATTTGCTGTTTCTAACCATACTAGTTTTACTTACATATGAGTATAGCCAATACACTGGAGCACACCCAGTACCACTATCTACAGCAAATGCTCACCATCTATGCTAATAACGACTATCTTGTACTATGCATTCCTATATACAGTCTTTGCAGAAAGTAGGTCATAATACAACACAAAACTGCCCAGGCCTATACTACTGATAGCCGTCAAATCATTTCTGTAACGATACAGTGCCACGTTTAAGTGCACAACCTCAAAACAAAAATTATCTGAGTTCCATACGGAGTCTGACCAGGTTCTTATCATTCTATAACATTCTGAATGAAAGTTATTTATGCACATCTATAAGAGAAAGATACAATGACACGTTTCTTAACTCAAGACATATATTTAAACTGAATAATTTTAAAAATCATATACACAATTAATAGCATACATACAAAAGCTCAGACTGTTTTTTTTTTTAAATCAGACAAATATGCAGCTCAGTGAACCCTTTGAAAAAAAGTTGGAAAACAGAAGACACCTGTTTCTTAACAAAATATATATTTAAACTTAGCATTTTTAAAAATGATCTACACAACTAATAACCTGACCCCATGTGCAAAAATGGGTAAAAGGGGCTATGGATGGATCTATACAACTAATTGCATACACAAAAGCTCTGTCTTTCAAATGAGTTGTAAATAGTATGCAGTTCTGTGAACTTTTTGAAAAATGCTGGAAAGCAGACATTTTCTACCCTACATTATCATTATTCTATGCTCTTTTTAAGCATATTGCCCTCCTGTTTTATTGTCCATTTATTCTCAAACACTCAAATACTTCAGATATGCAGTATTACCAATCCATACATTTGGTTGTGATGGCTTCCTAACCTGGTTTTGTTTACATCCATCCATAAGCTTATGTTGGTACCAGTGTCACAGGAATAGGATACTGAATGTTCAAAAATGATGAAGTCATTACAAATATAATCAAACATGATAACAAAAGAACAGCATGACATCATCCTAGCTTTGTTTAAAGGTGACAAGGACAGAACCAAAAATGACAGCAGTAGTATTGTTCATTACAACGACAACTAAAATTCATGAAAAAATACCAGCAGCCACTAAGCATTTTGGGAAATAGGAGTTAAGAATGCTACAAGGTGCTCTCTATAAGAAGGGAAGGGTGTCTCTTGCATACTGCCCCCATCAAAAAATAACTTTAAAGAGAGAATGGCAAAGTTCAAAGTTTGCTATTCTCTTGCATTTCCTTAATTTTTTTCATAATCTTAGGATTCACAATTACGAGCCTCAGAATTAAGGAGTCACAGAAAATATGTACTTGTGTGCACCACAATCTGCATTACCTACTGATTTATACAGTACTTTGCTAATAAATAATTTGCCTCAAACTGGTCATTTTTGTTCTCATACTTGAAATCAAGAGTCACTGTTTACTTCTAAAATCAGCTAGATGCTTGTTCCATTCCTGAGGTGTCAAACACATGAAAACTTTGATGGGATTCAGAATGATGGATCTTAGCATGCCCTTTAAGTTTTCAAAAGACTGTAGGAAATTATCTTGGGGATCTTCTCTAATATTCAGACCATTAGTGAAGCTGGGAAAGAAAACACTACACTGGTGTACTGTCATACTCCACCTTTGATAATAAAGTGGTACAAACCATTTACTCTTATAACAAATGACTGCCAAACTAATATTGAACTCTGAGGGATAACTCTAATAAACTGAGTTCATGTAAGCATGATTTTGTTCATAGCAAATTGGATAAGCCCAGCACCTATAAAACCCACAGCAGACATAGGAGGAAAATTTAAATTACTGTGGTATGACCATGCAAGTCCATTTTTCTGAGAACTGAGGATCTTTGTTAGGTCATTTCTACAGTTAGATGGCCCTTATCTATGGTTCTGACCACTGCTTTAGTGAAACTAATGATCATGGTTGTCATGAGATGGGCTAGTGCCAGCACAGCTAGCTGGAGTTTTGTAAAGAATGATATCCTCTGAATATAAAACTGATGTGTACAAGATGCTTTTGTTACAAATGTATTGGAACTGTATGGCATCTGAATACCAAACTGGCTTGTACAGATGAGTTATGTTAAAAATGTATTAGAACTGTACAGCATTCAAATACCAAACTGACTTACACAAATGCTTATGTTACAAATGTATTATAACTGTATGGCATTTGAATATCAAAATGTATTTGTAAAGTTGCTAGTGTTGAAAAATGTATCAACAGTGGGTCCTGCTGGACTGAAAGGGAATATACATGAAAGTAGTAACTGATTAAATGTATATACTGTAACTGAGAACACTGGAAGAGCAGAGGTTAACCAGCTAGCTTACTTTAAGAAAAATAAGAGAAATGTAAATGAGCTGTTAAACCATTAAAATGGCATTCCACAGTGATGAATAGGACCGGGGATGGTAGGTCTGGAAGAAGCTATTGTTTATTCGCTTCAGAAAGAGGGAAAGTGCTGTGATTGTTTCTTGGCCTCAGGCCTGCCATAAACATCAGAAAAGCTCTAGATATGCATTTTTTACATGTCTAGCTAAATTCCTCTCTCATCTTCAAAGGGGTGTAGTGTGGGAACTTAGAGGGGGGTAACCAGATGTGGTCATTCTGCCAGCCTTGGAAATAATATTTTTTAAATATTACAGGGAGTAATCTCTGAGTATTCTGTTTGGGAGTCTGACTAGAAAGACTGTTGATGTATTTCATCTTACGTTGCTCTACTAAGTAGGGAATAGTATTTCTCCTAGAGTCAGTCAGGAAAATATAGTGAAGCTTAGTTTAGATATTGATTGTCTTTATTTGTCTGAGTCTGTCCATCAATGTTGTTTTCAATATTTCCTATGATTTTAACTCAGTAGTTTACTGTAAATATATATTCAGCATATTCATGTTCTCTTATTATTTATTATTAAATATATTTAAAACTTTTATTGTGGCTGATCCTTTTAGAAAGTATTTAACCTTTGAGACTCCTTATATTTATTCATTGACACTGTGTGGGCCACACTGTCTTGGTCAACTACTACCATTTGTATTAGTATTAACATTACACAATATAAGGTCCTTAGAGTAGCTGATCGTGGACTGTCTGGTGGCAGTGATAACTAATTTATATTCTGGGCAGAAGGGGGCACAGAAGGTAAATCTATGCCAGCCTTTCCCAGGTGTGTGTGTGTGTGTGTGAAAAATCAAATCTCACAGTGTGTGTGTCAGCTACATGAAGCACTGGCTTTACAGAGAGGGTGCTGTAAGACTTGGCTTGGACACTCAGCTGAAGACGTAACCCTGTAAGCTGTGATAGTGGGAGCCTTACTGGGGCCCTGGAGGGAGACAGATATAAAGAAATCCAGACCCTGGGCTGACTGCATTTCCTGTGTGCTCTGAAGGAAAATTGTACTTGGTGCAGACAGCTGTATCTGGAAATATTGTGTGTATCTATTTCTCTCAAAGTGAACAGTCTTCCACCAGAGTCAGTGGTGAGGATTGAGGCTCCTTGATCACTGGCCCAGTTTGGGGACATCACAGTGGTGTTTATACAGTGCCACATTTAAACAAACATTCAGGACTGATAGTGAACAGAGAGGCCCTCCAAAAGATCTCTTGGTTACCTTCATATCAACCCTTTCATATGGACTTCAGACTGAAATACAGACTGCATAGAGTGTTGCAAGTTGAGATAACCTGCAAACAAGACTTGAATTTTTTGCTCAAACACTCTTAGGTTCATAGATGTGTACTAGGCTAATGGCACTGGAGCCTTTACAAACCTAGCCCATAGGATTACCCTGGTAACGTGCCACCCGACCTTAATTCCTAGTGCCTCTGTCGAGTAGAGCCACTGGAGTGATCCCTGGGGTGAATGTTCTATTTCCCATCCACTCATCAAGATTTCTCTTGAAGAGGTCCAGTGAGGTGCTCTGCTTGACATGTATGGGAAGTCTATTCCATAGCATGGGCAGTCTCTGGGTTATGAACCTGTAACTCCAGCATGTTCTGTTGATTGTGGCAATGAGGTGGAGGTCTCTGGAGCTTGTGATGTGCAGGGATTGGAATTTCTTTAGATGTAGCATTTCAAACAGAGCTGGGTCAGACATGGCTTTGTAAGTCAAGCAGAGATCGCCTCTAAGTAGGCGATATGAGACAGAGAATAGTTGGATTTTTTTTTTAGTCTATCCATATAGGACAAGTACCACCAAAAAAGATGACAAAATCCAAATATCTGGTGTAGTGCGAATAACAGAAGACCAGAAACCAAATGGAAAATGCACCAAACAACCCTGTATACAAACTCCATTTATTGCAGTAAAAACACACCAAGATTAAGCTCTTTCATCTTTCACACAGAAGACTTCATCAGAATAAAGAACACTAATTCAAGAACCATTTTTATACCAGTATATATTACATAATAGATAAAATTAAGCCAATGGTATATTGTCAAAAAAATCACATGTAAAATGGTCACATGAGCAATATGAAATACACAGCAAGTTAATATTCAAACCAATTTAGCTTTTTACAAATAAAACACTGTTACATATTAAATACCTTCAGCATATGTTTAAAATGCAGGCACAGCAATTCATGTAAAATGTTAAAATACTTAAAGTTTCATAGATTTTTCTTTCAGAGCTGGAAGTATTGTCAAGGCATCATTTATACCTAATGGAAAATTAGTTGCTAGTCTGTGTTGCTAAACCAGCTCTTTTTTACGTAATAAATTCTTCCAGTTACCCCCCCCCCCCCAAAATCTATGTCCACAGTATCCAAAATACCAAATTTAAAACCTTTAAAATTAGAACAAGTGAGGGAATGCCTGTATAATGCACTTGTATCCTCCATGTTTTTTAACATCATATATGTGCTCATAGATTCTGCTTTTCAACACCCTCTCCGTTTTCACAACATAGAATCTGTTGCACGTATCACATAGTGCAAGGTACACCACTCTGGTGGTAAAACAATTTTCTTTCTTGAATATAACCTTAGATGCCATCTTATTAGCTGGGTGAGTTTGAGGTTCTTTGAAAATATTAGTACATTGGGAGCACCTCCCACAAGTTGTTGTACCACAACCACCTTCTATCGGTAAATTCAACTTATTTTCCATAAGATGTTTAATATTCATGCCCACCTTCCTGATAAAAACTGGTTTATCTCCCACTGCAGTTAACACATAATTATTTACCCTGAATATACTCCATTTACTTTTTAATATGTTTTTAATTTCATATGATGTAGGACTGAACTGCACTATACATACATGCTCATAAAGCTGTTTCACCAGGATCTGTGGGGACTATATTAGTTAATGGGTGGTTTCCTAACACGGGCTTACATTTTTTTCACCATCCTGTGTAAACTTCCTCAATAAATTGTTCCATCATCTGTTTGGGGTATCCCCCTTCTAAAAACAGATATCTTAATGTTAAAAATTCCTGCCTCACATCACTCAATTCTGAAGTCATGCATGCAATTCTTACAGCCTGTCCTTTGACTAAGCTATTTTTCTGTGAAAGTGGATGGCTGCTCGTATAGTTCTGTAAAAGTGGATGGTTGCTCATATAGTTTCTGTGAAAGTGGATGGTTGCTCATATAGTTTCTGTGAAAGTGGATGGTTGCTTGTATAGTTTCTGTGAAAGTGGATGGTTCCTTGTATAGTTCCAATACCCATCAATTTTACTCCCCCTCTTTGGCAGAAAAGCAAGGTTTACCACTTGTTACATTTGTGATTCTGGCACTGCAGGTTAACAGTGCAATGATATTTTAATTTAACTCAATAATGCCAACATGAATCCATTAGACTGCAAATGCTATAAATCATATTCTTTTAAACATAGTTAAGAAAGGGTTTGATTCATGACATATGAGTTTGCTTTTATTATTAAACCACCCTGTTTTATTCCTTAATTTCCTTCCAGTATCCTTTGTATCACAGCCATGAGATTTTTTTTTTATTTTTATTGGATTGTTAGAAGAAGAATGTCAAGGGCACAATTGTCAAAGCAAGTGAGATCAAACTGGTGCTTCAACAGTGCGAAGACAAACGAGGACTTTGTCAGACAGAAGTCAGCAAAAGACAGGTATCATTAAGTGCAGAAATTATGATGGCAACATCAGATGAACTAAACTCTTGGTAAATCTAGGGTCAACACTGAACATTTTACTCTGAATTTCACCATATTAATAAAAGGGAGATGGGCATTATAATCCTTTCAGTCCTCTTATGGCTTCTTTGAACAGAAATCAGTATTACAGTTTTCAACTTGAGATGTACTGCAATTAAGTGTGAAACACGTTAATGGCTATACAGAGAAGAAACATACAAACAGAAGTTTGTTTCCATAAAATGATAACCAGATGATCTATTCTCATACGTCTTAAATGTCCAGATTTGCGCAGAATATCCATATGTTTCCCCTCATATTTTTGGTCTGTTCCTCAAAAAATGTGTGGTTTTCCAGTAAATCACTGAGGATTGAAGTCACAAAATTATAAAGTGTAATTTCGTTTCAGACTTCATATAGGTTCATAGGTGTATAAGAGACTAATGGCCCTGGAGCCTTTACAAGCCTAGCCTAGCCCATAGCCCTGGCATCATGCCACCCAACCTTAGTTCCCAATGCCTCTGTCGAGTTGAGCCACTGGAGTGATCCCCGGGATGAATTTTCTATTTCCTATCCATTCATCAAGATTTCTCCTGAAGAGGGACAGTGAGGTGCTCTGCTTCACATGTATGGGAAGTCTATTCCATAGCATGGGCAGTCTCTGGGTTATGAACCTGTACCTCCAGCATGTTCTGTTGATTGTGGTAATGAGGTTGAGGTCTCTGGAGCATGTGGTGTGGAGGGATTGGGATTTCTTTAGATGTAGCATTTCTAACAGAGCTGGGTCAGACATGGCTTTGTAAGTCAAGCAGAGATTGCTTGTAAGTAAGCAATATGAGACAGAGAATAATTGGAGTTTATTTGAGTCTGTCCATATAGGACAGGTGTTAAAGGCCCAGGATCCTCTTTGTGAGGTACTTTTGCGGCCTCTCCAGTTGTTGCAGGTGTCTAATGAGGTACATGCCAAATGGGGCATTGTACTCAATAATTGGCTTAATGAGGGAAGAATAGATGGAGATAATGACCTCTTTCTTCCTGGATGCAAAATCCTTAGTAATGAGATGTGCCACATAGAAAGACTTTCTGACCACAGTGGCAACGTGATGGTAAAAAGAGAGGTTGCTGTCAGCCTGTGTTCCCAGATCTCTTATAATGCCATCTGTGTTCAGTGGACTACCATCAATGTGATAATTCAAGGGAACCAGTTTTTTCCCAGAGGGGATGACGACACATTTTTTGGCATTGAGCTTAAGGTCGTGGTTCTGACACCAGTCGTTGGTGTCATTGAGGCCTTTCTGTAGGATGTCAACATCACTTGGGGAGTTAATAATAGCTCCCAACTTGCAATTTTCTGTGAACTTTGTCAGCCAGAATCCTTTCCTGTTGGCCTGCACTTCAGAGAAGTAGATATCAAACAGGAGATGACCCAGGACCGAACCCTGCGGGACTCCCTGCGAACTTTGTCAGCCAGAATCCTTTCCTGTTGGCCTGGACTTCAAAGAAGTAGATACCAAACAGGAGAGGACCCAGGACCAAACCCTGTGGGACTCCACTCGTGACTGGTCTTCAGTCTGACTTGCAGTCAGCTACTTTCACACTATGGGTTCTATCTGTGAGCCAGTTTGAAACCCATCTAGTGATATTGGGGTTGATGCCTAGCTTAGTGAGTTTTTCTACGATTCCTGAGTGGGTAATGGTATCAAAGGCCTTGGCCAGATCAAGGTAGGCTGTATGAACCACCTTGCCTTCATCCACAGCTCTGGTGACTGACTCAAAGAAGTCGACCAAGTTGAGCAGGCATGATCTACCCTTTACAAAACCAAACTGTGTAGGATCCAGCATTTGGAGATTCCCTATATCCTTGTTTATTAGGTCCATGATGATGATGATGATGATGATGATGATGATGCATTCCAGAGCTTTACATATCAGATTCGTCAGGCTAATTGGGTGATAATTCCCGGGGTCTGTAGTCACTCCTCCTTTGTGGAGAGAGATGACTGCAGCAGTGCACCATTCGGTAGGGCCAAAAGAGGCTGTGATTGAACAGGGCACACAGGTGAGGTGCCAGTTCACTCTGTGGTTCATGTAGAACACAGTCAGGGATATTGTCAAGTCCCATAGAAGCTGTATTCTTGGCCTTGGACAGTGCTGTTTTAACCTGTGCAGCTGTAATACTGGGTGCCTGGCAATCTACTGGTATTGTGATTGGTCCTTTAGTGGGGAGGGAGCGGTACAGTTGGCAAGTGAATCTGTCGGCCAGTATATTCGCAATATCTGTTGGCTCGGTATAGGAAATACCATTGTGCAGTAGCTCAGAGCAAATCTGGGTATTGCGTGGAGATTCTTTACATAACTATAGAAGGCCTTGTGGTTGTCTTTACTATCTGCTGCAATTCTGTTTTCATAGCTAGCTTTAGAGGATTTGATGAGGGATCTCAACCTTTTGTTGAGGCTAATAAGGAAGTTTTTCCAGTCTTGGGACTTCTTATTAACATTATGCATGTACTGTTGATCAGCATAAGTTTTTTTTTTTTTTTTTTCCCTCTGGTTATGACAAAGTAAAATTCATTTTGCAATGGTAACACTAAAAATGCTAATGGGAGCTTTACTCCCTAGATCCTTGTCTGTAAGTTAATTCAGTCGAGGAAGGCTTGCCAGTTAACAAAATAAAAATGAATAAATAAATCCACTGAAATAAATTTTTAAATTAGCCACGATCTGATCAAGGCCTTGATATCACCTTCACAGAACTATGGCTCCTTCAAGAAATAAGGAGAAAAGAAACGATACTTTCAAATTTGTCTTGTGATTGCAATTTCTGTGGCTTGTACTGACCTTAACAATAAGAATTATTTTTTTTTTCTACAGCTATAATAGATAACTTGGTCTGAAAAGGGGAAAAACAGATTAAAGGAGGTTCACTGAATTAATGAGAGTGTGGCTGAACTTTGCGTACACTTGCATGTGTGTGTGCGTGTGTGAGACTCATTTATTATATTCTAGTCATGAAGTAAACTGGTTAACATTACAGAAATGCGTCTTCAGGGCCAGCAGTAAATGCATAAACCCTATGCCAAAAAATGCACAGTCTTCTGACCCTCACCACTGCATCCTGATGGCAAGTTTAAATAAAATAACATTTTTAGTTATAATACATTGAAACTATGTGCTTAAGTAAATTCCACACTGTTGGCACTTTTCATGAAGTAAAGAAGTGCATCACAGAAAATAAGATTATATGAGCAGCTCTTGTACTAAAGATATACTGTATGTACGTGTGTGCGTATATCTGTTTATCCAGCCATCCACAGACACACATGCTTGTGCATACTTTTTTGTCTTACTACAACAAGTAAAATGTTATAAGCAGCGTTAGTTCTATTTCACTATTCTGATGCACATGGGAACAGAAGGGAAAAGAAAGTGCATCCCTGCTTTTGTTGGAAGCTGCAATAGAGGCATAGTTGGCTGAAAAACGAATTCTATACAAAGTGCACTGGAAAAGGCATACTCAGGCTTAAGTTTCCATTTGTAAATGTTAGTCTTTATATGCTAGTAAAATGGTAGAGGGGTTATTGTAGTAATAATGGTTCTGGGATTAGTACTTAAACTTGACAAGAGTTCATAAATCACAGAGAAAAGCTGCAGGTGTGCTGTGATTCTTCAGGCTCTTTCTCATGGTTCCAGCCACCCGGGAATGCTCTGTTATTAATATGATATCCTTTTACTTCTTCCTGACAAAATATATTATAATTGTTGTATAATATGTGTTTGGCATCCAGCCAAATGATTATGTACTAGCAAAGGTGACTGACAACAGTGTATGTGCTATTTAAAACATACATTTATTTCTTTATTCATTCAGTCATTAAACTGCTGTTAAATAAAACCCCCCAAGAGATTCACAAATAGTTCATTCCCCAGGGTACAACTGTATTTGTTAAAAAAATAATGTCAAAGCATATATTCTGGCACAGACATTATAGATGAAATTAAAACTGAAAGTTAAAAGACAACTGAAAAGTCACTGTCAGAAGAACTAAGTAAACATGGGAGAGACTGAACAATTCTGCAATAGTTCTCTCAAAGTACACAAATCAGGTGTGGATCAAAATAAAATAGTGCAGTCTTGACAAAGTAAATTCTTTTGCAGCTAGACTGTTACTGTTGTCAAAAAGATAACTCTTCATTTACACATTACAAGTACTTCCCTCCCTAGGATGCAAGAATGCACAGTGTTTATGCTATGGTATGTGAACCTTATGGTAATAAATAAGCAGAAATACAGAAAGCACCACAACTTAGACTAAAACGAAGATAAAGGGCTTGCTTGGGCTGCATGCGAGTAACCTTCAAACTTTCCAGGATGGACTTCAGTGTTAACCTTCAAAAGCCACTCCAGCCTTAGAAGCACTGTCCAAGTTATACTACTAAGCGAGAGTGGTAACACTTCCTCAATTGCCTGTGCCCTTCCTGCTCCATCCCATCGCTAAAACATTCTGGAACAAGTTACATTTTTTATTTGTTGGTCTAGGAACAAAAGCATGAAATCTACCAGGCCAGCTCAACATCAGAAACACACTGCACATAACTGCTCTAGTGACCCAAGTATATAATAAAAAAAAGGGGTACTTCAGTTTCTTAAAATCCTTGGCATATAGGGGATAATATTCAACAATTTTTCATGCCTGAAATAAAAAGTGTGTCTCTTCTGCACAACCACCATACAGAACATAAACTGGTGAAGAGCAAAATAAACCTGTTTAATTAACTTTTAAAATACCCTCCCCCACCACCATTTGACCACAACCGGCTCCTGGTACCTCTCCTCAATCTTCACAGAGGAAACTGAAGCATTTTATTGCAATCTCATACTGCTGCTAGTGAGAAAACTTTTATGTTTATGGCCCACTCCTAATATTGCCTTTACACACAGGGCATTCAGTGATACAACCATGGAATGCCCTAGTCGTCTGCCAGTGTAGACAGGAAGGCAATGAGATGAGGCTGGGCTGCACTAAATGTTATGTGACTTATATACCTATATACATACATTTATAACACCTGGCAGGATGAGGCTAGTTGTCTGCCTAATTTACCTAATGTGTGCCTGGAGTGCCTACAGAGGACTCTCCCTTCATGCTCTCTTCCCTCAGTGACACATCCACTTGAGTGAATCCATTGTGGTTTTCCTTTCTAAATACTATAGCACTGCATTTTGTGCATTTTTCATCCCCTATGTGAAGCGTTATTTCCATTGAGTCTGTGTTCAGTGTAGTCCTCCCCTTCTGCCCTGCATCCTTTTACACTCTGATCATGTACTTCCCAATTCATGCTGTTATACAGTCAGCAGATTTCTAGTTTTCTCATACTATTTCCACAGCCAGTCTCCAATCCATGTGATCATCAATCTTCCTTGTAATTCTCTCCAGTGCCTGGGTGCCACTCTTCCTAATTTTCTCAAGCTATTTCCACAGCCTAGTCTCTCCAATACACACGATTCCCAATCTTTCTTGGAATTCTCTCCAGTGCTCGGGTGCCTGAATGATATCCAGAAATGTGGTGCCTAACTGTGGTTTAACTGATAAATATCGACAGAGAATGGTTTGCTCCAGGAGGCATTTCCCCTGAAAATGCACCACAATATCCAGTTGGCAACATTTCTAATGTGTACTTGGCAGTTCAGAGAGGCCTTTTCAATCCATTCCTATATCATACCCATGATCAGTTTATTTGAGTCATACCTCTCAATGTTTCTGTTGAAGAATTCTAGAGAAAAGAAAAAAAAATTGTGGGGGACACCATTTTTAAATATTTCATTTTTTGTCACCACCTACCCACATTGTTGCCCACACGATCTCTGAACATTTAGTCTTCCATGACATCGCCTTGGAACATGTCTTAGATTCCCTAGGAAAGGCGAACAATAATATTTCTAATGGACCAAATAACATACCAGACTGCATTCTCAACAGTGTCAAGTATTAACTTCTACATAAACTTTTCAACTTCGGCCTATCCACAGGGTTTGTCCCTAATGCGTGGAAAATAGCCAATGTGACTCCCTTACAAAAAGGTGTACACACTACAGATCTAGGTAATTTTAGGCCTGCCTCATATGCACAGTCATGGAACATATCACAGAAGAACTTATTTATTCAGACATAGGCAACTTAATTGATCTAGACTCTACTCAGTTTGTTTTTTTGATGGGCAGGACCTGTTTTATAACACTAGTAAATTTATTTGAAAATGTTAGAGAAGCTATGGCAGTGGTTATTCTGTGCACACTTCTTATCCTGAGCTGGCTTTGCACACTATCTTTCATACTGGTATTATTAAAAAACTGAACAAACTTGATATAACCACCTATGTTTTTCATTGGATTGCAAACTGGCTATACAATAGATGCCAGTTTGTGATAATGCTTGGTACTCTCTCCTGTTTGGCATTAATTTTACAGATAGTTAGTCCAATAACCCAAATGTGTGGTTGACAAAATTAATGCAGGCTGGGCACTGCTATCCACTGCTGCTTAACGGCTCCAGCAGGGGTCAGAGTATGCAAACACCTAGTGCACTGAACATTTTCTCAATCCAAATGCAAAAAAATGTGCAGTACAGTCGTATTCAGAAAAAAGCTGCCCCCACCTTATATGTAATAAGTGATGCTCCTCTTCAGACTCTTACAAACACAACAGACCTGGTACTTATGTGGACAATTCTCTCTGTCATTTGGCCATCATGATGTTCAGCCTAACCTCCTACATAGGATATAACAGCCAGCTAGCTTACAAAGCTTCAGGGCACCCTTACCATGCCCAAATTATTAGTCAGCTCAAGCTGGACGACTAAAAAGACAGGTTTGGCACTAAGCCCTTCAGTGCTTTCCTGTTCCCCAATACAGTGCTTCTCTGCAAGCTTTTAAGGATCTATACTTGGTTTGTGCTGTTTCATTGTTAGGCAGGGAAATTTCTTTTGGGGAAAAACCTTCCACATGTTATTTTTAATGTTTAAATTTACTTTCTTGTGTGGGAAAGTAATTTTAAAGCCAGAAATATGTGCTTCTATTGACTGACATGACTTTGCCATACTTTTAAATAGAAGTACACTTTTGTGTTTGGCTGTTTAAAAGTTGATTTAAAATTCTAAAACCACTTTTTTCTGTGGATAAATTGTGCTTAAATTACTTTTGGGGCAATAAAGTATATTACTATTCTTTTAAATGCATTTTTATTGGGAAAAGTAACTTTACACTACTTTTAACATTTTAACGGCTTGCACTGCTTAGTTTCCATGGGAAGGGGCACCATTTTCAGCCTGACCATGAACAAAATGTGGTCCCATGGTCAGCCCTTCTACTAGCCACAAAAAGAAAAAAGTTAACTAGATAGTCTTTGCCAACACAGCAGACTAGCAATTAGCCTCCGCCACAAGTGGGTGACTCTGCTGTGGACAAAACTGGTTCCTCAGACCATTCATCTTTTCCCTGGATCCCTCTGGTGTTGCACATACAGCCACCTTTAATCAGAGGTTAAACACATCCTCTGCAGCTGTTGGAAGTCCCCTTAGTGGGCATGGGAGAGACACTTTTGTTGGTGTTGGTAAAAAAATAAAATAAACAGTCTCAGCAAAACTCTGGTAAACAAATGTTTAAAAACAAATGGAAGTTCAAAAAAGAAAGCAGGACCCCCCGCCCCAGGAAAAAAACATTAGACAATCATAATTCAAAATGATTATGTAAGGGATCTCCCCCTGCTGTCCCTAATCCTAAGCTTACCATACGTCCGTTTTTCCCCGGACATGTCCTCTTTTTGTGCACCGGTCTGGGCGTTTTTTTAAATTTCCGAGATTTGTCCGGGTTTTACAATCCCGAGTCAGATTTCAAATCTACGCATGCGCAGAAGGTAGAAGACCTTGCGAGAGTGGCGGGACTGTGTTGTTTGCGCAGGGAGAAGCAGGACTGTATGTGTCAGGGAGGAGGACCCAGCCACAGCTGGTCTCAGAGTCGGAGTCTCCGTTTTGGACGTTTTTTTTGATTTTTCACTACTTCTGGTTAGGTAAAAATGTTTTTTTTTTTTTTAAGTTAAAGTGAGTTTATTCTTTATTTGTGTGTGTGTGTGTGTGTGTGTGTGTGTATATCAGTATATGCACTATGATGATAGTAAAAGAATGTTGCCGGTGTATTATATGTTTGTAACATTCAGCGAGGGATAGTCTTCAGAGTGATTCAGAGGCCAGAGCATCCCCAAATTAACCCGACACTGCTTCAAGGTAGTCTGGCCTCCAAATGTTTTCCATAGAGGGGTATTTTTGACGTAAACATAATTGATACGTTTTTGTTTCTTTCAGTTTTATGCAATTTCTCCGTCTGGCACATGATTTCTAAGGTGATGAGGAACTGTAATGAGTTAGAAGCTTTTATGATTGTTTGGCTGTAGGTGATCGTCGTTATTCAGTTGGTAATGGTGGATTGTAATTTGACCTTTTTTGGATATATATTAGACACACATAAATGGAAATCGAGTTTAGATATGCTATGCATTGTATTTTTTCTCATATGCACCCCTGTTTTTTGCCTTTCTTTTTGAACTGCCTCCCAGTCCCAACTCCAGGTCCGTCTTTAAAATCCTCAGAAATTTGAGGCAAGTTTTCTTAATTGTCTTCTTGGGGAAAAGAAGGAAATACATTAAAATCGTATTGTTTTTGAATATTACAGCAATAGATATTATTTATGTAAATCGTTTATTGATCTGTTTAGTGAAACAGAGACACTGCATTTTATCTGATTAAAAATCAGCATGAATACAGATACATATCACATTACTTTAACTATCAAATGTTGATCCTCTCTACTGCTTAGTGATGTTGTTATATTTATACTGATCATTTTTAGTTCTTATGTTCTGTAATGTGCACTAATGATACTTCCTAGAAATTAATATAGTTTCTGTCTTTAGTATTTCCTGTTTGTTCAGTTGTAAGTTTTTGTACCCCTTTCTTCCTTTCTTCAGAGATTGTTTAAGCATTGCTATGCTGTACATCTACTACTTATTGGAGCTTTTCTCCTTGAGCCTCAAATGAAAATGAGGACCTTTTTTTGGTCTTCACCTAGAGTGAAAGACCTTTTGCCCCAACAAAGAATCTATCGTCCTCTTTTTCGTATAACCAAATATGGTAACCCTACCTAATCCAGAAGTCTGGATCTCTGTTTCTCTCTATGGCAACAAACTGTTTAGGACAAATTATTCCTGAGACCAATTCAGCAGGGGTACAAATGGCTGTGTGAAGAAATCCCTCCTTTCTAGGGAATTATTCCATATCCACCTGTCATATAGCACTTGGTTTCTCAGGGAGTTAACCAGAAGAATTCCTCCTTCCCAATAAGGAAGAGGTTTTTATTTAATAACATTTCTGATGCCAGACAAAGAAAATGTCTGGAAACCAGTTCTGGACCTCTCATTCCTAAACTAGTTTGTGACAGTGGGTCTCCTCACTGAGCAATCAGCTGGCAAAACTCTCCTCCAGAAATCCATGCAAGAAGGCCTGGAAGACAGATGCATTTTATTTTCCTTGGACAGGAATGTTCTTGTATGCTTTTCTACCCTTTCCACTGATATCCAAGGTACTTCTAAATATTCAGAAGGAATCTCCCAAGATCATTGTGGTGATTCCCTTCTGGTCCAGGCATCCATGATTCTCCCTTCTTTTGGAAATGGTCAGTGGCAATTACCACAAGCTTCCTTGCAGACTGGATCTGATACACGTTGACATCAATCAGCTTCAACTGACTGCCTAGATGACAGGGTCTTAATTCATTTTAGGCACCAGTTTACTGAGGACATGCAGCAGGTAATATGAAGGCAAGATAGCTTGCTATAACAAAAAATGTTTTGTAGTCAGTGTCAACAACATAACCAGAAGTGATTCGGGGCTAGTTGTTCTCCAGTTTTGCAATATTGGTGTGAATTACTATCCTATGGTCTTTCTTATTCCTCTGTCAACGCTCATTTATCAGCCATTTCAGTATGTCTGCCCCTAGATCCTCCTCTTTCAATGCATTCTCATGTCAAAATGTTTTTGAAAAGGGTTTTACATAACAGACCTGCTCCTCCTTGAGATCTAAATTTTGTAGTACACAAGCCAATACTTGCTGCATTTGAACTAACTGATCCGGCTGATTTGAGGTTCTTAACATGGAAAACAGCTTTACTTGTTGTTCTGACCTCTGCAAGTTCCAAGATCTTATGGTGGGTTGCCTTATCTCATTTTTCACAGAGAGAAAATTTCTTTGAGACCTAATGCTTCTTTTATGCCTAAAGTGGTATCAGAGTTATGCCTAAAGTGGTATCAGAGTTTATTTTAAGGCAAACTATCTATGGTCCTGTGTTCTTCCCTGAAACTAAAAATGAGGGAGAAAGGATACTTCATACCTTGGATGTCCAAAGAGACTCGTATAATATCACAACAGAGAAAAATCTCTCTGACACTTCCAATCAGTCGTTCATTTCTTGTGAAGATAAGAAGTGACAACCTGTGTCAAAGCAGGCTATTTTTAAATGGTTGTCTAAGGCTATTACCTTTTGTTTCCATCATAACAAAGTATTCCAGGCAAGGTCAATGCACATTCTACCAGGGCCTTAGCATCATCTATGGATTTTTGGAAAGGGTTGGACTATAGAATTATTCTGGAAGTAGTCATTTGGTTCTCTGTACATACTTTTACAAAGCACAAGTTAGATTCCTTCTCCAGTTCTAGGTCAGGCCTTGCTAGGCCCATTCTCCACAGGCTCATGGACCCTTCTCCTTCCACCCCCCAGTTGTTGTAAGTTATGCTAATATACCCGTGCAGCTTATGTTACTGCAGCATTAATTAATATGAGAACATAGAACATTTACATAAGTAAAATTACCAGAACAACAGATATCTGAATGATCACTGTTGCAGTAGCTGCTCCCTCCTTACCATTTTGGTGTGTTTTTTTTACACCAGGGTGTGGACATGTGGACAAAACATAACCCTGTGGGCGTCATGTCCACTTCACTGTCTGTCTTAAATATTCTAATTGAAATGTCAGAATGAAACTTCTTGGAAATGTAAGTAAGCTTGGACGTTTTGGTTCCAAGAATAAAAAGATCTTAAAGTACAGTGAGCTCTGTCTTTCTTCATGTTTTTCATATATATATATATATATATATATATATATATATATATATATATATATATGTGCGTGTGTGTGTGTGTGTACAAATACAAAACAACAAGAAGCCAGCTATCAAAGGAAAGCACCTTAGTTAAAAAGTATCCAACAAATGCAGCAACCCCCACAGCTATCATAAAATTAAAACTTTAACTTAATTTAATTTTGTTTTATTGCATTAAAGTTTTATTTTATGATAGCTGTGGTGGTTGTACTGCTTGCTGCATTTGTTATTTATATGTGTGTGTGTATGTATATATATATATATATATATATATATATATATATATATATATATATATGTGTGTGTGTGTGTGTGTGTATATGTATATGTATATATATATATATATATATATATATATATATATATATATATATATATATATTGCTGCAGTATCCTAAGCTATATTGGTTATAACAACAAAGCCATTAAGAAAACAATGACATCTAAATGGCTTTATCATTTACGGATTGCCAGCATCATTTCTTCTTCTTTCGGCTTTTCCCGGTTAGGGGTCGCCACAGCGGATCACCTGATAAGGCCATTTAGATGTCATTGTTTTCTTAATGGCTTTGTTGTTGGGATAAGTGACCTAACTTAATTACTGTGCTGCTCTTAGTCGCCTTTGTGATGTAAGAGATGAGACAAATGCTGGAAAGAAAGGCTAACATAATTATTAAATTATGTTTTTCCTGTATGTGAAGTGTCTAGTCTTGGATTACAGGGAAAGAAACACACTTTTTGGAAAGAAAAATTTGACTTTTGGATGGAGTTCTCCTTTAAGGACTTGCAGTGTTTCAGTTACATGGCTTCTGAATGCCCATGACTCTTTACTTTTTAATATTTATTTTTTTTATTATTGCTCCTAGCAATGTCCCCTTACGGCTTAGCCTCCCTCTCTCAAATGGTTTAACAGATCTAAAAGGCTTGGTTTCCAAACCTGTGTTTTAAGTCTAGAGGCTGGCTTTGTATCCTATGGCAGGATTATAACCAATATAGCTTAGGATACTGCAGCAATGATCACTTGAACATCTACTTTTATGGTAAGTTTACTTACGCAACTATACTTTTCACCATAGTCAGGAAAGCTTTCTATGTGGACTAGTTAATTTCAAGGGAATATCTTCAAGAACAAAAGATGTCATCTTATTACAGTATGTGCCCCATTATCAGACCCATCATCGAATGCAGTGGCTCCTTTTTGTTTCTACATAAGCCAAGCATATTGCTCAACTGGAAAAACTCCCAATGATTTTTAACCAAGAAAATGAAAGGCCATAAATCATTCATTAGGGTCAGCAATTGGTATGAAATAGATAGTAAACTGCTCTTTTAATGGAGAATTCAAAACTGCGACAATTTGGCAAAACTAAAAAGGTGGGGCTACTTCCTAGCCTAAAGTTGCAGCAATGTCATTGTTTGTTATGTAGGTTAATGTATGATGGTCAGCTGGGGCTTTAACCCCAATATGACAAGATCATCTGCTACTGTGTTCCATTCTTCATAAGCTGCTGTGCAGTTTTTCATCGTCTCATTAACTATAAAGAAAAATGGGAAAAATGCCCTGTTGGTCCAATATCAGAAAAACAAAGATACTGGAGTGCAGGCCTAATGTAATATTTTTGGACCTACGTAGGTTTTGCAGCTAAATGATCTTTCATGCTGGCATGAGCTCTTCGTCAGGACTTAAGTTTTTAAGTTGGCATTGTTAACTATGTACAAATGATACAGAAAGGAGTCAGAAGACTTTAAAAAGTAAACACCCGGACAGCAGGAGAAGCAGGTTAGGTATACAATTACAAATGAAGATGAAAGCCTTCAGAGGAGAACCTGACTGCTGCTGTTAATTCAAAGAAAACCTGCTGAAATAACAATTCACTTACATGATACTTGTTTTGCTTACTTACAACCATATGAATGATAACTGTGTGCGTGTCTTTAAAACTCACCTGCAGTGGTTACAAAATTTAGAAAAAGTATTGTATTTCACTGTGACATGCACAGACCTGCAATTACATACTCAAGAAAACATATCACTAAGCTTTTAACATCTTTCCCACAGATACCCAGAACTGTGCATTACTTGTTATCCTTCAAACTATTCTTGGACCACATACATGCAAAGCCAGCAACACAGGAGAGTAGTTTTCAGCTGTGATAAATCCCCATGTAAGTCTGCCAAACGAGCCACCATATTCTTGGAATTGTATTTCTTTTCTACTATGATTTATACATGGTTGAAGCCATGAAAGCAGCGACACAAAGTCTTGTATCACAAAGAACATCAGTACCTTGCCTCCCTCGTCAAACTTGCCAACATGATTAAACCAGTCTCGGGAGCAGAACCAAGAAGGCATAACCACAGTAGGTCCATGGGAAGTAAAGACCTAGAGAATAGGGAGAAAAAAATATGTTCAGCTAAACCATTCTTGTGTTATTTTAGGTTTCATAGCAAAGTTCATTGTTTACACGCTACAGCCATACTAATGTAAACAAAAATAAATCTTGGAATACCGCTGTCGGTATGAATAAGAGGTAGACTTACACACCTGAAAGAATAAAAAATACTACAGTTTACTGACATGTTACAAGACACTAATTCATTAATGAGCAGCAAACAGTAAGCCCGAGACATAAACAAGTGGGTCGGCTAGCCGTAACACTTGCATGTTGGGCCAGTAACAGAGCAGCAGCAACAGAGTTTAAGATTTGCACACTCTACTTTGGGAGACATGCATAGAAAACATGTTGCACATTAATTGAATGGAGCCTCCAGAAATTTGGCATCATTACCGGGCAAAATGTCATTCTATCAATAATATGCTTTTGACAGGGAAGACAAAGCTTTGTTTTACTTGTACGCCTCTGTTTTTTTATGACTGCATATTCCTATAATGATTTAACTAGGTAAAAGCAACTTGTTCAGAGTCACACACTACGTAAGTGGAAAGTGATGTACCAAAACCAAAATCGGATCTAAAAGCTGAACTTTGATAACACACAGCTATGCTGGCTAAACAGCTAACTAACCAAGGTCTTCCTGAAGACCTTGAAAATGGGTACAAAGGCTTAGGAAATGTAGGTACAGCCAGCACAAAAAGGGCACCTCATTAGCACAAACAGCGACTACCAAATAACATATTTCTCTTCTCATTTCCAGTGCAATTGTAAGATACTACTTAGAAATAACTTTTAAAAAACTGAGTGGCAAAATAATTACACAAAATATAAGCATATTGTCAAAGGCAATGTGAAATCTGATGAATGATACTGCAAAAATCTACCTCACGCAGTCATTTATTTTTGGTGCTGAAAATTGGAGATGCAAGATGTTGGTCATCTTTCTTTCTTTAAATTATTGGTGCCATCAATATGTTGGTCGTGCAGTCTGGTTTCTTGAGTACTAAACAGTTTCAAAATCATGTCTGATGGAGTAGGAGCTCATAAAATTGTACAAAGGGGGAAATCAAGCCAGAAAATAGGTACATCCCTCAAAAACAGGTACAATTTAGAGGTCAGACGACCAGCTATTTTCCTACTCAGATTAAAGAATTTGTTCTGGCCACTGTTAAAGTCAGAGATGGAGCAATGAGTGAAATAAAATCTAGTTAATCCAGTGGATTTTTGCACAGCTCTATCCATGTGTGGCTTCCATGTCACAAAGTGTCTTTTACCTCAGACACTGCACTCTTGATATTCTTTTATTGTAGCTACCATTTAGTTACCTTATCTCATAATGCTGGTTAGATTTTACTCCATCCATGTTAGCTTCTTTCTACTGAATATATGGTATTAACATTTACTGTGCCAGGACCGTCATATGCCAGTGACATAGTTGCTTTGATAATAAAACTCACTTTTAGTACTGCTTCATGGCAGTATGCATGTTGTGGTCAGATATCATTCACACTTGAGAGTGCATCCTACCAAATTAAAAGACAAAATGATAAGAGATTAACTAATTCTACTGCCATGAGGAGTTCAGCTTTCTACACTACTATTACGTGACCTAGGGAGGCAGCTATAGCCAGAGGCATTTGCTCAAAATATCTCACCGAGAACCCTTCTTTAGTCTCCAATACAAAGCATGTGTATTCCAGAAATTCCAGCAATGGACCTGTCATGGCACACCTCAAAGATATTTTTGGACTAGCTGTTGTTGCCTCACATGCAGGCATAACGATATCATTCAGAAACATAGAGGAGAAGGACCACATATCCCATCTAGTTCTACCATTAAATACCTGCTATATATGCCTGTTCTGGACATTCTTAAATCCCTGTGCTGATTTTGAACCTACAGACTCCTGAGGCCTATTTAATTAAAACCACCAGCTTTTTTATATGAAGGCAAAAAAACTCTTGCACTTTCCTCGAGCTGCTTGTGCTGACACTTCAAAAACAAACACAATGTCCTTGTATATATTTTTTAAACTGGATGCATCAGTCTCAACTACTGATGACATAGGTTTTGTGCAGAAACGCCAACCATAAAATTATCAGTGTGTTCTTTAATTGTTCAGTGCCTGGCAGCGACTTATTATTTATATATTTTCAGTCAGCATGCCACCAGATAAGAGTTAATCTTTCATTTGCATTGCTTATGACAGTTTACTGGCTCACAAATAAGTTGCAGAAGAGATTCTTAAATTTTACTCCTGTGATAAGAATTAGATTTGCCAGCCCCTTCTTAGCTTCTCTTTCTGGTGACACTTTGAAAACTTCTGTCAGCACTTCATGTTTTTTTTTTTATCTGCCTGCCAGTTTGCTGACCTCTGTGAACAAAGCTTGTTTTGTACATCCTATTACTGATAATCTGATATATCTTTCCTGTGTAGCATGTCAAGCACGTGTCAGTCTTGCTTTGCCTTCAGAGTTTATAATGCCAGTCAGCTGTTATGTGCACAGTTACAAAAGCTGAAACACAGGCCACAAAAGTGCAGCTTTGTATTGTTGCAGCTACTGTAACAAAAACAAAAATACAAAACAAGCAAAAAAAAACCTTGCGGAACACTGGTGGTTTTCATTGTTTTTGACAGGTTGATTTAACACATTCATCTCCAAATTAAAGGAGTATTTTTTCTATATGCTGCTCATAATGTCATTTCCATCCACTGTACTGAGTGTGTATTTAATACTGTGAATGAAACTTTGCAATTTTGACTCTAAATGTGCAGTTTATCAATACCACCACAATGTGTCATGAAAAGTACTGCTGTCTCTGTGTAAACCCTAAACAAATAAACAGTGTTTATCCATTAAAAGGAAGATTTAGTGCTTATTGGGCCAGATCATTTTTAAGCAAGACCTGGAAAAAACACAACTCTTGCTTTTTATACATTATCAACTCGGGGGTTATTGCATAACAGACAAGATTTAAAATTCCAACCAGTAGTGAATACAGAATTATTTACATCTCAGCTTCACAGCTCTTCTGTCTGTAATAGTGCATATCTCAGCTTCTCTGTTCTTCTTTCTGTAATGCAGCAGTGCACATCTCACATGCATACGTTTCAGATGCACAGTCCATTTTGTAATGTAATACTGCACCATTAAGCTGCATGGTTCTTTTAGTGGTGTAATTCTGCACATTTTACTTACACCATTCTTTCTGTAAAGGAATACTGCACATCTCAGCTACACAGTACCTTTTTCTGTAGGTTAATAGTGCACATTCTCAGCTGCACACATCTCGTATGTACAGTTGTTTCTGTAGTGTAATACTGCACAATTCGGCTGTACGGTTCTTCTAGTAGTGTAAAAATGCAAATCTCAGCTGCATGGTTCTTTCTCTAAGTTAATAATGTACATCTCAGCTGTACAGTTTTTCTGTAGTGTAATATTGCACATTTCAGCTGCACAAGTCTTTCTGTAGTTTAATGCTATATATCTCACCTGCACAGTTGTTCTTACTGTAAGCTAACAGTGCACATCTCAGCTACACGGTACATCTGTCTGTAGGTTAACAGTGCACATCTCAGCTGCATGGTTCTTTCTGTAGTGTAATATTGCACATCTCAGCTGCACTTATCTTTTTGTAAAGTAATAGTGCATATCCCTATACTGTCCTTCTTTCTGTAAAGTACTAGTGTGCATTTCACCTACACAGTTCTTCTTTCTGTTGTGTAATAGTGCACATCTCTATTGCATCATTGCTCTTTCTGTAGTAAAGCTTTATGCATCCTAGTTGCACTGTTCTTCTTTCTGTCTGTTGTGTAACACAGCAAACTTCTGCTGCACTGTTCTTTCAGTAGAGTAATACTGTACATCTCAGTTGGCTGACATTGTCATAGCTCATCTTAGCACTGTAGACAGTTATGGCAAATCACATCTTTTTAAAATGCAGAGTCCTATCACTCCAGCTCAGATGCTACATTTTTGAGAAATCATACAGAGGGATAGCACTCTATGAACTAATGATACATAAGGTGAAGGCAGTTGCACAAACAGAGATATTTTATTTGACTTAAACCATACAAAACATACAAAACAGCAGAGCTGCTTGTAAAACTGCAGTGCAATGGAACTCTGAATGAAGTGCAGTGTAAATAACCAGACTGTATGAGTTACATTCTGGGTGACGGATGCATATAGTCATAAGCAGCACTTGTGTTATGTGCAGTAGAAGATATAGCAGGAAAAAAATGGGTTTTTCAAAACTTATTTCTTATGCTCTGATGAGCATATATTTTCTGCAAACTAGTATCCCCAGTACATGAATATTGTGTTGCAGATGTGTATCACTTAATGCAGCAGGGCTGGAGCTTATGTAAATAAAGGGTGGGTGTATCACTGGGGGACGTGCCCCCTTCACACAAAATGCAGCAACCACAGAGTTATTTAGGGAAAGTACAGGAGTGCAGGGAAACTGCAAGGCTCTATATCTTAATAGACATTTTCTGTTCATTTTCTGCATTTTTGTGATGTTTTGGTTTGGAGAGTGTGTGCGTACATGCACATGGTGATGGGTTGCCTATACAATTTCTTAGTTCTGTTTGCTTTCACTTTGTGTGTTATTGGGGTTTATATCACATCACTGAATGTTTAAAATCTCGAATGCCAAAACATCGAACACACTACATCGAAACAGTGTCAATGGCAGTTCCCAACGGTGACATGCGACATGAAGGGTGTAGGCAGGGAGGCAAGCCCCGTCTGCGCCCCCCACACCACCTGCTACTTAAATATACCAACTCTGAGATTGCATTCCAGTGTAGGAAATGGAAATCTTCCATTTCCGCACTGTAGTGCACTGAACTGTGATCTCCGAAGTGGTATACTTAAGTGGCAGGGGGTTTGGGGGGTGCAGGGGGTATTGCCCCCCTGCATGGAGCAATTCTTTTTCAGCTACACTCCACATAGTCATTTCTACCCCATTGCGATGTTTTGCTGTTCGATGTAGTGTGTTCGATGTTTTGACATTTGAGATTTTCATCCTTCGATGTTGTGATATAAACCCTGTTATTGCATGGTTGTGCTACACTCCATTTACACATTTCTTTAAAACTTCTAAAAAGTATAACTGCAGTCACTGTAGATTCAGTGCTTCGAATACTGACAAAATTTTTATAGATGGCTTTTACAGATATGATGTAGTGCTGAGAGAGTTAACATGTCATATATACAAACTAAATTACAACCACTGTCTTTTTTTCACTACAGCAGGTGGATATAAAAAGAGAGCCACTGAAACAGACAATAGAAAATGTCTCCAGCACTAGCACCCATTAATTGCCCCTGGGGTTCTCATTTCTCCAATACTACCTTAACTAAGAAAATTAATGCCACATATTTATATGACTGCAGATGTCTACTGAAACATACTATTAGTTGCATGCTCACCAAGTGGATTAGTTGTAACTATGAGCATATCACTATGCCTACAGAAATACGTTTCTCTTTTTGTTCCAGCAAACCCCCTCATGCTACTACGCCATCTTGGATGCTAGGAGTCATGACTGACTTCCCAGACTTATTAGCTTGAGAGGAGAATGAGGCATTTCAGTATCATAGAATCATAGGTCACTAGGCTACTGGCCCTACAAACCTAGCCATGTTATACCCTTGTTCCCTTATGAACCAAGATAAATAGTCTATGTTTGCATGCAAATCTAAGATCAGCACTGGCTGCCCTTGGTTAAATGGAACATAGGTGAAAACCCTGGTGTAAATTTATGGTTTCCCATCAAATTGCCCAGGTTATGCTTAAATAAGGTCATTGAGGAGCTCTCTCTTTTACATGAGATGGGGGTTTGTTCCAGAGGAGTGGCAACCTCTGGGAGACGTATCTGTCTCTCCAGCATGTCCTGTTAATACTGCAGGCTACGTTAACATCCCTAGAATGAGTGAATTATGTCCCACTGGATTTGCGGATGTGCAGCAGTTTCATCCAGGCAAGGTCTCAGACTGCTCTGTAGGCCAGGCAAAAGTTGCCTCTAAGCAGTCTATACAATATTGAGTAAAGTGATACGGCCTTCAGTCTGTCCATGTAGGTCATGTGTTGTAGGCCCTGAATTTTCTTGGTGAGCAACCTCTGAGGTCTCTCCAGTTGCTGCAGATGTCTGGTGAGATACACACAGAAAGGAGCATGGTACTCGATTATTGGTCTGATGCAAGCCTAGTACAGGGGAGTTATAACCTTCTTAGCTTTGGATAGTATACTGTTACTTATGAGGTGTGCAATGTAGAAGGTCTTCCTTACTATGGTGGATACCTGATGAGCAAAATTAAGGATGCTATTAACTTGCATTCCTGAAGCTGCGGTGGTGCAGCACTAGCGTTGTTGCCTCATAGCAAGAGGATCTCCCATTCAATTCTGGGCTGGAGCGCCTTCTGTGTGGAGTCTGCATGTCATCCCCGTGGTCAAGTGGCGTTCAAAAGACACGCGTGAATGGCCGTGCATTCATTGAAGGTCGGGCGTCGGACTGGCACCTCGGCACCGTACAAATCTACTGCCAATCATTAGCGGACTGGAGTTCCGCTGTGGCAGCCCCTAACTGGGAAATGCCAAAAGAAGAACAACATTAACATGCTTTCCTAAATCTCTCATCAGTGGGCTTGAACTCAGGGGGATAGTATTAATGCTGTAATTAGCTAGGGTTTCTCCTTTTCTGAAGGGGAAGGTCATGCATTTTTTGTGTTTAGTTCAAGTCCGTGGGTTTGACACAAATCATTTGTCTGTGTAAGCCCATTTTTTAGTATGTTGACATCTTTGGAGGATTCAATGATTGTACCCATTTTGCAGTCATCAGCAACCCTGGTAAGCCATAGGCCATCTATTTTCGCCTAGACTTCTGAAAAATAAATACCACACAGTAGGGGGCCTAGCACAGATCCTTGTGGAACACCACTGGTAATAGGTCTGCTAATAGAGTTGGCATCCCCAAATTTGACTGTATGTGTTCTGTTTGTGAGCCAGTTGGCAAGCCATCTAGTGATGTAAGGGTTAATCCCCAGAAGGGTGAGTTTCTCAATGATGCCTGAGTGTAGTGTCCTACTTACAGCCATAAGGACTTTTTATTTAATGCAATGCTGCTGCACCCAACATGCAATGACATAATGTCAATAAGACCAAAAAGGTCGGTCATTGCCTGCCCCACTGTTTGTAAGCTTAGGTTGCACAATTTAAGTATCAACACTGGAGCCTAAGATCTCTCTCCTCTCCACCAGGATAGAAAACCTGGCAATTAACCTCCACCTTTCTTTGCTAGGGTTACTAGTCAAACCCTGATCACCATAGGCGCAAGAAGCTGTTAAAGATGGGGGGGGGGGTGCGAAGGGTGACAGGGACACTTAGTTATAAAAAAATTACCCTTTTTAGTTCACTATTTGCTACCACAACATAAGTTCACTTGGAGGACATTTTAAGCTTAGCCAATTCCCTTTTGCTGCTTGAATTAACATTTTCTGATTGGTCTTAGCTATCCTCATGGCTGATAATTGTATATAACCCTAGTGAGAACAACTGTGCTCATACCATAGATAATGTGAGGGGGCCATGTAATGGATGCATGTAGGAACTGCCTCTATCCATTAGTGGCATGAGGGGAAATCCTGGACTACATTTTCTATTACCCATCCTTAGATCCAAGCTGCATTTGAATATGGATGGATGAGCTTTGCTTTATTTTTATGGATAGTCTATTCTGGAACAGTGGTAGCCTCTGTGATATATATCCACCTCTCCACAACATTCAGTTTAGATACCTGGACTGAGTATTTCTGATGCCATTTGACTTGCTGATGTTCAGTAGGTCCATCTGTATTATGTCAGAGGATGCTTTGTATTCCAGACATGTCACCTCTAAGCACTCTGTAGGATACGGAGCATAGTAATAAATCTTTGAGGTGGTCCATGCAAGATCTATTGTTTAGAACTTGTATCCTTTTAGTAAGGTATCTCTGAAGGTATTCCAATTGGACAGATACATGCCAAAGTGGGCATTATACAAAATGATTGACATAATGAGAGCTTTGTAAATGGGGACAACAATATCTCTAGATCTAGTCACAATCAATTTGTTTATAGGCTGTGCAATATAGAAAGGCTTTCTTATGACTCTGGGCACATGTTGGTCAAACGTTAGGTCACTGCACACACAAGTTCCCAAATGCCAAACAATTGGATTAGTTCTCAGAGGGCATTGTCATGATTTTGACACCAGTTATTATTTTGGACAAACCTTCCTGCATGATGGTTAAGTCATTTGGGGATTCAATAGCTTCTTCTAGCTTGCAGTTATCTCAGACTTAGCTAGCCAAAGCTTTTTGTTATTTCCTTTTACTTTTGAGATGTATATGCCAAACAGAAAAAGTCTCATCACCGAACTCTGGGGGACTCCATTGGTGACTGGTCTCTTCCCCTGTTTTGATCTCCTGCATCATGTGAGCCAAGATGGCAATGCAACTGGTGATGTAAGTGTTTGCTCCTACATTATTCATCTTTTGTACTACACCTGAGTAGGGGATTGTGTCAAAAGGCTTGGCCAGGTTAAGGTAATGTGGTGTGAACTGTTTTACTTCATCCATTGCTTTGGTAACAAGAGTAAAGCTTAAAATTTGCTCATGATTTTGGGCCTTTCATACTTTCCTCGGGGCTGTTTTCAAACACATTTTTAGGGCCATGCATACATGTATGCATTCCTTGATTCATCTTCCTGATTGTATTAAATTGTATAATACAGCACACTTGTTAGACTTAAGTTAGTGCACATTTTAAATTTGTTTAAACATTTTTCCAGTAGGCAATGAAACAAAAATGCATTAACCAATAATGACAAAACTGCCCTATTCAGAACATTTCCATCATAATGGTCTACTTCCACACAACTGCATTTTAAATTTATTGTTTGAACATTTTTCCAGTAGGCAATGAAGCAAAAATGCATGCACCAATAATGACAAAACTGCCCTATTCAGAACATTTCCATGATAACAGTCTACTTTCACACACAATATATAAATACAGAATTACAGTAATGTAAGCCACAGGCATGTTGCACAGCTTCTTGAACTTATTTTCAATTGGGGGGGGGGGGGGGCAAAAACCAGGGAAACATTTTTTGCCTGTATAATTTTGGAAAGTTGCTTTCATAAAATGTTGCGTTACCACCATGCATTTCACTGTCAAGTCTTGAACCCAGAACCCTGTGCACTACAGTCAGAGAAACATACCACTAACCTAAACCAGCAGTTGCTTGAAAGACAGGAAGACAAACTTAAATGGCTATCATATCATTTAGTGAATTCAGTTCTCATTTCTCACCATAGCTCTCAACCTCTTAGCACAAAAATACAGAACAAAGCCAATAATGGGGGAATACAGCCCCAAAATAGGGACACATTTCAAATACTGATTTTATAACCTTAGAGAATTGCTAGAATAAAAGGTTTTGTTTTACCATTCCTGCAAAACAGAGGAACAGAACAAAAATGTGAGGCATAAATTCACAAGTGATGGTGGCTCGGGACTTTAGGTACAGAGGTTGAGCCTGAGTACCTCTAGCCACCTGATATATACTGTTTGGGGCATTTTCACACACACACACTGCAAATAGCAGCAGATTCCGAAAGCTCATGAATTCCATACACACACTGCAAATAACAGCAGCTTCCGAAAGCTCATGAATTATGCATAAAACCAAACAGAATGAGTTGACAGACTCACAAAATCAAGAACAGTTTTTAATTATCACCCCAATTCATTAAAAGATTAGCAGAATAAGATGTTTTGAACCAACATGCATTTTATAAATAATAATTAGTATGAAACTATAACAGCTTAATTTATTAACTGCCTTTAATCCTTAGAACTTTGCCCAAAATCATTTCTTTTCTGAGACACAGCAAAAATAAGAGGCAAGATCATGGAAGTTCTACAAAACCAATCACAGTGAAGAAATGTTTGTGTAGGGGGGGGGTAGCAGTGCTTTGTACTATTTGTATTTTTGGTGATTTGATCACAGTGAGATGCCTTTGTATCTATTTGTGTGTGTGTATGTATGTGTGTGTGTGTGTGTGTGTGTGTGTGTGTGTGTGTGTGTGTGTGTGTGTGTGTGTGTGTGTGTGTGTGTGTGTGTGTGTGTGTGTGTGTGTGTGTGTGTGTGTGTGTGTGTGGGTGTGTGGGTGTGTGTGTTTGTGTGTGTGTGTGTCCGTATCAGTGTTGTAGTAGATATTATTAAATAATGTGTATACTCTAGCTGTAAATTATGTCCCCCAACAGCAATTTCATATAACTATAAAATATTAGTTGGATAGAATATTATCAAAAATATAAAAAAATCTAGATATACTAATAAATGCAAAGCAAAATATAAAAAATATAGATAGCAAATACAAAACAATTTAACAAGCCATTTTCTATATACAATAATGCCCTTCAGTGTGGTTGTTATAGGGGAATAAATACCTTTCTAGGGATACTAACACATTCTTTCTGCAATAATGCTTACCCAGTTGGGGACTGCTGCTTGCTTCTCACACAAGATGGAATTAGTAATACAAATATTGCTTCTTTTCCCATATATTTTTATGGTTATTACAACATATGCAATCACACGTTCTCTTTCAAATTTCCACATTAAGCTGCTCAACTGTGATGCAGAGGCTTTTCTGGGTACTTACTTATCTTACATCTTACCCATAATTCTCAATCCCTTGTGAAACACAAATGGAAAAATTAACTAACTCACTCAGCACATCATGCAGAAAGTTTAGCTACCGAATTTGCCAGAAGTAGCTGCTTCCTACACTGTTCTTCTTCTCTATACGTAACCCCACTACAAGGTTGTAAATTACTTGAACTGACCCAGAAATGGAAAAGACAACTAAAGTCTGAAAGGAAATATTATAGCTTCTTGTAAAATTGATCAAATTAAATTCAAATTTCAAAACTGTAATACTAGAATAGGTAGATGCTTGTTGAAAGATTTATTGTTTTTCATATTCTGCAGTCCTCCAGTAAACTTTCCCTTAGCACTAGCTATCAAATAATCCCAAATGCAATGCCAACCATTAAGCATTATAAAAGTAGCAAAAAGGGTCTGATTGCATCTGTATTACATATTTTTTCTACTACTGTAAAAAAACAATAGTTATTTTCAGGCACACAAATCCTGCTGCTTACTGAGGGTGTACTCAGGTATGATAATTCTTCCGTTTATAGAACTGATTTTATGCAATTCCCTTTATTGCTTCTACTTCATATAGCAATACAAGTAACTTGGTCATATAAACATCAAAGGTAAATTATGATTGTTGGAACTTGGCTTCTCCAAATTAACATTCATGCAAGTTCCCTTTCTGATGAACTGCAGATGTTGTACTTGCTTTAGCAATGTGATGCACCTCTTACTGTATGTATCATTTAATAATGGGTTGTGTGATTGCCAGAGTTTGTGCGCGCTCTATTAGAGAACTGCTCTCTGTGAAGTAGAAATGAATATTACCAGATGGTTGTTAAAACACATTTTTTTATATATTTATTTAAAAGGTACTATTTACTCTGCATATATGTTACTCACTCTGCAAATAAGAGCAGCTTCCGAAAATAAATCCTGTCTGTTCCCGCTCGCAAAAACAACCCGGAAATATGTGCCGTGAGCTGAGCTGAGCTGATGTCATCGCAGACAGTTGGGAGGCACGGAAACAAAAATAATTCGTAATATGGGACAGTTGGGAGGTATGGATGATCTGCAAAAGTGGAGGGGGCTCCCCTCCCCCCTCGCTCTATGGTGCCCATGCTGGTCACTCAGACCACAGTCAGAGCGCCATGGGGCTGATTAATTTATCTTATGCAGGGTTAAAATTTTCTGTTATCTGATTTCCCCTTCCCATCACCATCTTTGAGAAACAGTACTTCTTTGAAGCATTCATACTCTAGTTCCATTTAACTGCACCCTGAGTTCTCTCTCTCTCTCTCTCTTCCAAGCTTTAGTTCACTAATTCAGTGAGGGTAATGTCAGCTTGCTTTCACTTACTGCTAAATAATAATTTTCTATGTTCATGGAAATATGTAAATAATCACAAACATTAATTAGCTGCTTCTAGGAAACTTGTTGCCCAGGGAGGAACCTGAAAAAAAAGTGCCACCTCTCCCCATGAAAACATAGCATCATACTTCTCAACTGTACAGATTTTTGTTGAATGTCCAGATTTTTGCCTCATATTTTTGGTCTGTTTTTCACATAATTGTGGCAAATCATTTAAGACTGAAGTTAAAAAATATTGACAGACATTTGATTTTCACACTTTGTATCATTCAAAAAATTCATGCTAATGTAAAACCGGTTATTCTATCAACTTTCTAGGTTTACAAGAGCACTATTTAAAAATTGTCCCTATTTTTGGACCTTTACCCCACTTTTATTGATGGCTTTTGTCCAGATTTCTTGCTCTAAGAGGTTGAGAATTATGAACAGCATCTCACGAAACTGCTGAAAAACGTACTGTACCATCACAGCTATAGTGCAATAATAGGAATTTTAAGCATTAAGCAAATGATGAAGCTGAAGTGAAATAACCATAAACAGGTCATTTACAGGCACTTACTCAATTTGAGATTGCTTGTATCCCAGTTGTTGGGCATGATTGCTTAAGGGGGCTGTTGCTCACATGCTGCTGCTGTCTCCCCCATATGGTAGCAAAATGTGACTGCTCGAAATATGTGGTATTCTTGTACTGCCTCCAAGTTCACATCAGCCACACTTTTTTTGGACTGTGTCTGTCAGGGATCACTCTTTCTCTGTGCTTCAGAGACTTCAGAATAAGAATAAAGTAAGTATGTATGCAGGGAGAATGCAGGAGGTTTTGCCTCCTGAAAAAAATGCTTTTTTTAATGTTTTTGTATTAATTTGCTCAAGGCCTGTACAACTGCTAGTGCATGTGTCTTACACATTTCTGAATTCAGGCCACCATCAGGCATGACTACTTGTCGCTGGGGAAGTGTGTTTTTTGCCCTTGCTGCCTTTTAATTAGACATTCCCCTCTTGAGACTAACTGGCCCATTCATTCCTCATCATGGGGTTGAGAATCAGATGAAAGGCTGAAAGGGACATTGTTCGGGCAACCATTAGTGGTAGTTTGGGATTTTTGAACTTTGGTCCCTAACCTCAGTGCACATGTCCTATACTTTCCCAGAGCTCAACATATGTGAACATTGTGATGGCAAGTGTACGCTGCTTGCTTCCAAACTCTCAAAGGATGCCCTGTCCCTACCCAAAGTCATGCTTGATCTCCAGTCTCCGTCAAGGTTTCTATATGGGGAACGAATGCCAACATATGTTCCTCCTTCACCTCCCCCCAAAAAGAGAGACAAGCCAGAGACCCACATCACTACAGTCTTCCCTATGCCAACTCCAACAGTCACAGAGCCAGAATCTGAAGTCAGGTCCCCTGGGTTATTAGTCAGAGCTTTCTCTATCTGTGTCAATGGAGCTGGAAATAGAATTCTGTTTCGAAGCACATAGTCTCATTCAGCCCTAGTGGATCCTAAACAGGCAAATTTCTTTCCAAATGGTGATCAAAGGAACAAATCTAAAAACACATAGAGGATCCTCTTCTTGCACCATGACTCCCTCCACCCCAAAATGTCCATATCCACTGGTTTTACTACATTTCTTTTCTCTTAAGATGCTGCTTTCATGGGCTATGTTTTCCCTTAGATACTTGAGCACTCATATCATGGCCTTCCCTTACATGAACATTCCCATCAAGACCCTTCTTTACATATCCAAGGGTATAGACATGATTCCTGATACTGACCCTGTACCATTTGATTGCCTTTCTCAGAAATATTTTTATATATGTCTACACTGGTGAAGTTTCTGATCTTCATGCAGTAATCAGACTGAGCCTGTCAGTAAATGTCTAGTGAGATGAATAATGTGTTGCTTTTTATTGCATGTACCTATATGCACCCCTACACCTATAGCTTTCTTTGCTCTTTTTTTATAAGATTTGTTTACTTTAGGTAAATTAATACGAATATCGCTGGTTACCTGAGCACTTTAGGTTACTCGAATCTATCACAGTATGTACATTTCCTTCTCTATGCAGGTCTACTGCAGCTCTAGTGTTGTTCCAGGGCTAACACATCCTATGTAAAGGATGACAGCCAAGAGTTAAGAAGAACTTGGTGAAAGATACAAAGAAATGAACAACCCACAAGGTGGACTGCAGATGTGGCTGTCTAGCAGGAAAGGATTAAGAACCAGTGGTGGCAAAGGAAAGCTGGATGGCATAAAGCTAAAAAGAAATCACACGATGCAGCGCTCCTGATCTAGAATTTTGTAACCTACTTTGGGAATGAGTGCAAGATGTTTGAGACTTGGCTGGCCTGGTAAGGGATCAGGATTCCTTAGAAAGCTCTCCATTCTTGATGGAGTTCAGAGCACAGATCTCATTCAGAGGAGGCTGTGCACTGACCGTTAAATGAACAGTATTCAGAGAAGCAGATGGACACCACAATAGCTGTACAGTAATGCCACCGCAAAGGGCAACTCACTCAGGGAGCACAGAAAAATGATTTGCTGGAGGACTTTCTTCCTCCCTCCCTCCCTTCATTCACTCCTTTTAATTTGCTGATCAGGCAATTCTGATTGGAACATCAAGGCTGTTCGAGGGGGAAAAAGGCATGACTACAATCAAGTTCACAAACAAAAAGTATTACCAAACAGCAAACTGCAGACTGTGAGATAATAAACAGGAAACAAAGGCATATTTATGCATTAGCTAGTTGGTCATAATTAGATATTACTACTATACAGTCCTAATGAACTCAGATATTACAGATAACTCTAGGCAAAATCAGACTTATATATGTTTTAAAAATGTACTAATTGATTTTTTAAATTTCAGAGTACAACATCACTACCATAAAGAGGTTAGTTGTTTATATAACGTAGCCCAAGAAACTCATTGGACTGACTTCTTTCTGGTAAAAATGTCAAATTTCAGGAATAAATTAATTCCATATCATGGATTCATTTGCATCAAAGGCATAGGCTACAATATCTGTGTATCCCCAACAATAGTTTGCATGAGGAACATGGTTTCCTGACAGGTACAGCAATTAGGCCTCAAGGGGCTTACAGCTGCACACATACAGTAAGTTATGCACACACCTTAGTAACAAACTTCACGCTCTTTTGTAAGCCGGACCATTTTTACGCCATTTTGTGCTACAAAACCATGTATTTCTGGAGGGAGAGAGGGCAAAGGCATACTTAGCAGTTTGATAATGTACCTTTTCTAAACTGTCAGTCTAGGCAGTGTTGAACTGAGTTCATGTTGCAGAATGGTAGAGCCAAAATTGTGGCACAAGTGACCCAGGTTTAAATGCCAAGGAAGCCATCTGGGTATTGGCAGTGAGGTAATCACAGGAAGAGAGAGACCACTCAGATCACAATGTGGCTGTCCCCCACAAAGTGGTAGACCTTAATGACAAATGCGTACTTCTCTACCTTGGTAGTCAAATCTCCTTAACTGCAAATAAAAACAGCAAGATTTAGCACAATAGCTACTGTGCTAGTGCCCCCTTTAGGATACTTATTTTGTACATCTTCACCAATAATGATCTAAGAAAGGATGCAAAGATTAATATACTCAGTTCAGTTATCAACTATACCCTTCTTTATAGATCTGAAACCTAAGTGATTTACCAGTATTATGCAAACAGAATGAATCTCCCATGATTCTTCTAAAAAATGTCCACATCATGTGGGAAGACCACACCACAAACATCAGCACTCTTGTTCAGGTCAATGATCTCAGCACTGAGGTAATTCTTCCCAGACATCACTTATGACTAATTGGTTACAGTAAATACCTGGCTCTTGATTTCCTAAGTGGTTTCTGCCCAGCATGTCCATTACTTGATAGAAACCTTATGATGGTGAAAGAAAACAGTGTGAGGACACACTGATGGCAAACCACTACAAAATGAACAGTGACATCGGTAGTTATAAACTCATCTTGGCAATTAACATAGCATGCAACAAAACAGGAGTGCACACATGAGAAATGTCTTACTTGAATCAGAAAATAAACAACATGGGGAGAAAAAAAAACTGAAACCACTGGGATATTATACCAGATGGAAAGATGTGCATTCTTACAGATGCACCTGGGTGGCCAAAAATGAGTTTATCAGTGAGCCATAATCTCTGAATGTCCAAATCTGTAAGTAATACAATATATATGAATGTAAGGGAAGCAAAACACATACAAAAGAAACAAAATCCTAACATAAATACATTACAACCAAAAAAGAATATTATCATCTTATAAAAAAGTTCAGTCAGTATAAGATTCTTGCACTACATATTGGATAAACTAGCTTTTATATCTAGCTCACATAACATCAACAAAAGGGACAGACTCTTATTAAAATGTCCTTTATATTTGCTGAGACTTCTAATTAAAGTAATCCTTTCTTCTAAAATTAATAAACCTATACAATTCCATCACGCAAACTCTGTCCAGCAGATACACTTTCCAAATATCCTGAGAACTGCTGACCCAGCATCTATGGGTAGGAGCGTTTGCCCACATCACTGTTGATTCTGTTTGTGGGCCAAGCAATGAATGGTCAGAATAAGGGGAAAGGAGTGAGTAGCCAATGACCAACATTCTCTTTCTGATCATCAATGCAGGCAACACCTCTGGGAGTCCAGAATGGCAGAAGACAAATGCAGCAGTGCTCCATAATGCACTTTATTTGGGAACATGTATGGTATAATGCAAAAATCCAAGACATGTATGCTCTCACCAGAAGGGATGAGAGCCAAAGGTAGGACATCATAAAGGTAGGACATCATAAAACTGTGGTAGCCATAGTGTGACAGTCTTGATAACCTGCCACTCAGAGCTCATTGCGAGAAGGAATGAATGGACAGTAAAGGCTGCAGAGAGGTTGACAGGGATCTAAGGCCAGTGCAGGGCTTTCAGTATAGAAGCTCACTGCAAGTGGGAGTGACTGGACAGGTCCACAGGGATCTAAGGTCAGTGAGGGGGTTACAGTACGTCAAGAGTCAGTCCATGTCCTGTTGTAGATTTGGTGAATTGTAATCTCATGGAATTTTTAAACAGCTGTGGACTTTGCCTTAACACTTTTGCTCTACACTGGCTCAATAAATGAATCCTTACATTTGGGGCCCCTTCAAATCTGCCTCCAAATGAAACTATGAATATAACAATGGCCTAAACAGCTACATTCATAATTAAAGACAAGAAGAGCACTTAAGAACTTCCCTTAAGGTCAACCAGTCACCCAGAGATGTCATGTACCATATAACACTAATGCACTCTAATATAGCAAGAAACTTCTCGTTTTGAGACAAAAAAGGAAGGAAGGAAATCTGGCACTCCCTAACCAATAGTTAATAGGAACACATACACCTCCACCCAATGGGTTGTCTATGTTTTTGCAAATATTACAGTGACCTCTACTCAGTTATAACAACAACCTTCTAATAAAGTTCCGATCCATGGAGTTCCCAAATGCAACTTTTTTAGCCTGACCCATAATATCATAAAAAATGCTAACAGTATCCAACAATTGCTTTCTTCAACTCCATTAATTCTGATAGTTTTATCCCATATTTTCTAAAATGTCATACTTTCGAGTCATAGTCTGAGGAAATGCTTTGAATATATCTCTTCAAAATGAAGTCAGTCATCCTCGTATTATTGACCCAGAATCAGCCATACCAACAGCAAGTGAATACACATCAAATCTATAACATTAGCTAAAGTAAATATGAAACTACAGGCTAATTGTCCTGGTTTCATTAGTCTTGAATATGGAAGTCTTTATAAAGTAGGGAAAAACTTGAAATGAAAAAAAAATCTATATGGATATTTAAAGTATTTGTAAGTCTGTTTTTTTCATCTGGTTTTCATAAATACCGGAAATTTATTCTGTAGGACTAAGCAACAGTATTTATGCATTAAGCAAGAAAGCATGGCATTCCTTCAACTTTATTAAGCCAGTTAGATTTTCTGTAACAATCCTCCTCTGCCTCTATTTCCAACAATACTGTGGTGTCTGTTACAACAAATGGCTACCAGATAAGGCTTTTCTTTTCAGTTTATATCTAGAACCCCTTAGAAAGGGAATTAAGCCAGATTATATGATTACTAGCACCAACAGACGTTAGAACCTACTGACAGACAAATTGGGTCTATATCACATCATCGAATACATGAATATCAAATGCTCACGTACTTGAAGTTTATGAATTTGTTTTGCGGTACAGTGAAGACTGGAATTTTTGCCCTTTCCTCACTGTCGTGTGATCTCCGAGTAGGAATATATATTTAGCGGGGGGTGTGGGGGCGCAGCCCCCACAAAACCTTTTTCGAGTATCTGAATATTCGCTCATGTGAGCATTCGATATTCACGTATTTGACGACGTGATATAGACGTGACAAATTCAGCTCTAACTTTACCTCTGTCTTCCCCTCAATCTCCTCTCATGAAATTCCATCAAATATAACTCCTCCTACTATCACTAGGGAACAGGTCCTCAATGCTCTCTCTAAGGTCAAGAACACTGCATCAATGGGCCCAGGCAATATCCTAGGGTGCCGTCTAAATAGCATCAGGCCCTCTGCAATCGTTATTTAACTGCAGCCTCCAAATAGGCTTTGTGCCTAATGAATGGAGAACAGCAACAGTCATCCCTCTGCACAAATGTGGGCCATCTACAGACCCTGGAAACTACAGACCCATAGGTCTAACTAGTCTCATTCGCAAAGCCTTAGAAAGAATTATCATAGAAATGATTAATGATGATAAAGGAAGGACACTTCCAAGATGGCTGCATACTGACCAACAGCTTAACCTTAGCTCTTCCAGTGTGAAAACAAAATCTGAGAAACAATAGCCAGTGATACTGTCAGTTTAAATAAGATTCAGTTACTGGCTAGAAAGTACACTGCCTGGATGCTAGCAAAGAAGAAACTAAGAAAGTCTGAAGGAAAATCAACTAAAAAGGTGAGGGGGAAACACTGACTGGGAAGAATTCTGCAGCTATTTAGTAAAAATAAGTTCTAGTTCCACCTTTGGTGCAAGATACGGCTTCCAGTATTCTAGAGAAAAATAAGTCAAATGTGCTCAGAGATGATTAAAATAAAAAACAGTGAAGGAGTATATCAACTCATATAACAAGATTCTAGAAAAAAATGGAAGAAGCTTTAAACAGATGTATAGAGGAACTGATAAAACTGCAAAAATCAGAAGTCGAAATGAAGAAAAGGCTGTCTGACTATAAGACTGCTCAAGAAAAGATGTTTCAAAAATGGATGAATTAGAGGACAGAGCAAGTAAGGAAAATCTAAGAATTTTTTTGCCGTACCAGAGAAACTAGAAGAACAGACTGTATTAATTTTTGAAGGCACAAATAATCAACTGAACTGGTATCAAACAGTAGGAATTATTAATTGAAAGGGTACACCACATGTACCCTTTCAATTAACAGTTCATACTGTTAACTGAAAGGGTAACACCACGTGTATGCTCCAAATCGAGCCATGAGAATGCAGCCAAGACCTTTATTGGTGAAGTTGTAAACCTGCCAGCAGAAAGAGTTGATCCTGATAAAACTGTGACAAAAGGGCAAGGTAAAGTTGGGGACAGTAGAATGCTTGCAGAAAATGATTATTCACTATACACCAGGAAGAAGAAAAATATATTTATTCTAGTAATCAGGGGGTGTCAAGTCAGAGGCAGGTGTGAGATTCAAGCTGCTGTACTCAGCTGTTTTCAGAATATATTTCCTGGAGGATCCAAGTAGTTTTTTGATGGAGAATAGGCTAAGGAGGAAATGCAAAAATGTGTCCAATAAAAAGTGAGCCATCAAGTAGAAGTGGACTCTTGTTTCTCATTCTTCTGATAATAAAGCACATGGAGAGACTTTGCCAGTAAAACCTTTACCACTGTTCCAAAGGAAAATGCATGAGCAACCCAGAAAAGCACAGGAGTTGACCAGAAGAATTGGGACTACATTGGAATTTAACCAGAATCTGGAAATGGAATAGAAGTGAACAGGAAGAAGACCAGCAACACGGAAATTAGTTAATAAATGTGATACTGCAAAGCATCAGTTTTATTTGTGAAATACGGCTTTATAAGATTAAGTGGAAAGAGTGGAGTTTTCTTGACTTTGTTAAACTTGTGAGGAACTGAAAAGCATTTGCCTCACTTCATGACACTAAAGTTTGGAAGGACCTTGAGGGGAAGGGAGGAAGGAAAAAGGTAACTAAGTAAAACAATTTCTGTTAACAGTATTTCTATTAAAGTTTTACAATATAAATTGCAAAGTTTGGAAGGACCTTGAGGGGAAGGGAGGAAGGAAAAAGGTAACTAAGTAAAACAATTTCTGTTAACAGTATTTCTATTAAAGTTTTACAATATAAATTGCATATTTTATACTATTTTAGTTGTTCTTGTAGTGATAAAATTACTAAAGTAAACAGATGCCTTTTTTCTTCCTCTTCTCTCTTTTTTTTTTTTTGGAATTAGGAGATGTAGGCATTGCAATGCAAAAAGAGAAGAAAAGCTAGACAAAAGCATGCTTAAGTTAATAGGCTGTAATCAGGGGTTGTTGAGGTGGGGGATAGGGTGTAAAAGTACACAGAGCATAATATATGTAGAGCTAATATGCTGCCTCTTACATCTGCATGGGTGAATGTCTGGATTAAGAGATTTGGCTTAACTTAAAAATACATTTTAGGTGGAAACAAGTAAATATGAGAACAAAGAATACAATGAAAACTTTGCATTTAATAATAAATTATTCAGTTTGTCTTTCAGGCTGTAGTAGAATACTTCATTTTTCTTTTTTATGTTTCCATGGAGACAAGCTGATAATATGACAGTAAAGGACAGAACAATGGTCTCTTCAAAGATTAAAGTTATTGATTTTTGAAAGCATGCAAATTGTTTTCACATAGGGGGCAGGATAACGATAAAAAATATTGCAAGTAGAAGCACAGGCAACAACATACATTTTAACAAGGATAACCTCAACTTCAGATTAATTAGGGTCTATGTTAGCAGCTGTCTGACACAAATATTCATATGGGGGGTTAAACTACATTACTTGAAGATGTACATAGTTATGCATGTTTGCATTAAGTTAACAGTTTATGGGGGTGTTCCAGGGTGTGTTTGCATTTTGTCTGAGAGTTTTTATTAAAACAAAAAGTCTTGTAAATGTGACAGATGCCAATGCTGATAAAAAAAACTGTATAAGGGATTAGCCTGGCAAACATTAATGGGTGCATGTATCACAAAAGCTGGAAATTGACATTTAAAAAAGTTGCCATAAATAATACGTGAAAATAATGATTTAAAAACTAAACAAAACTTAACTAAGGAAGGTATGATGAAGTATTGGTATCACCAATACAAAAGCACTCACCTACACAGATTAAAGGATTTATTTTGGCTGTATTCTTGTGAGTCCGTCGTGCATACCTTCCTTAGTTAAGTTTTGTTTAGTTTTATTAGTTTTGTTTAATGATTTAAAAACTGCCATATATTATAGGTGGGGAATAATAATTTCTTACCATAATGGCAGCACCATCCATATTATCTTGAAATGTGACTTGTCTCACAGGTATAAACAAAAAGGAAAGAATACTTAATTATACTAAGAAATGCAGAGTGCAAATAGCAATGCTATATGAGACACATTTGGAAAGAACTGAGCATGTGAATTTGATAAAGAAAGGATTTCAGGACTGATATTCTTCAGAATATTAGTGACAAAGGAAAAGAGGAGAACTTAATATTAATTGATAGAGGAGCCACAGTAGTTATAGAAGAGGGGAAAAAAAGAGAATAATGGCAGAATTTTGGTAGTAAGAAGCTTGTGTCAAGAGATAAGAATGCTGGCAATTATTTATATTCCACCTAAAACTGCTATTATGGAGTTAAAAAATCTGGGGAGGCATATTCAGCTTTCAGCAGAGAATATTATTTGCAGCTGGGGAATGTAAACTGATTTGCAAAAATTAGGATGTATCTGGGTGGCCTAGAGGGGAAAATATTACAAAAGAGGGTAGATTTCTGAAGAAATTTATGAAAATACTTGGTACAATTCAGTAGCAGGAACTCAGACAGAGTTTACATATTGTTCCTGTAAATTATAATTTCTGTGTAGTCTAGCCCAGTTATTGTACCTTGGTGAATATGTGCATTTAATTGAGAACTTTGACCCACATCCAATAACTATTTCAGATCATGCACCAATAGTTATTTAGATAAAAACGGAGAGTAATGAAGAAAATATGAGACAAAGGCACTTCCTCACCTACCTGTTAAAATAGAGGAATTTATAGAATGTATAGTGGAAATTATCTAGGAGTTGAGGGAAGATAGAAAGTACTCCAGAAGTTATTGTTAGTGAGTGGGATAAAATAAAAGTGGAGTTTAAAAGTAGGGTTAAAAAAAGAAAGAATTATCTGGTTAAGAACTAGTAGGTATTATTTAGAGGTGCTGGCAAAGTTTAAAGTATTACAAAATAAGGGGAATCTCTCAGAAGAAGTGGCACAACTGCAGAGTGCTAAAGAGAAAATAAGGGAGTACCTGGATAATATGCATGTGTTTAGAAAAACTGCTGTTAAGCAACTTTTTTTATAATAACTCCTGGGCGCAAACACTTTTAGCACAATGACTTACGCAAAATAAAATATAGGTTGCTGCTAAACTTAAGGAGCCTAAAACAAGAAAAATAACCAGAGATCCTGGAAAGATATTAGAGATATTTTGGAAATGTTATGAAAATTTTTATAAAGCAGAGAACTAGGGGATCAAGAAAAAGCACACATGTAAATATTTATGGAAGACTTAATTAAGCCAAGGTTAGAGGTAGATGAGGCTCAACAATTAACAGGTAAGGTAGGAAGAAATAAGATAAAATGGTGATGTATAATCTGTAGGAAAGCCTCCAGGAATATATGGTATTCCAGTGTAGGTTTAGAAGCTATGAGGGAAGAAAGTGATAAAGATCTGGAAGGTTTTGCTTAATAGTATTTTAAAAGGAGAAGAGGCACCAGTATCCTGGGGTTAAAAAGCTGTGGTGTCTATAATGGGTTAGATGGGTTGCAAACTTGCTCAGGGATAGAACCCACATGGTCAGAATAGCAGGTGCCATGTCAGACTCTAAACCAGTTACAAGTGGCGTCCCACAAGGCTCAGTCCTGGAACCTCTCTTGTTCGGTATATATTTCTCCAAGGTACAGGCTAACATGGGTGGACTACGGCTGACCATGTTTGTAGATGACTGCAAACTGGGTGCTGTAATCGACTCTCCGGCTGACACAAGCATCCTCCAAAAGGGTCTTGCAGAGACGGATAACTGGTGCCAGAGCCATGGCCTAAAGCTAAATGCCAAAAAGTGCATAGTCATCTCCTTTGGTAAAAACAAAGTGCCCACAAATTACCACATAGGTGGTAATCCCTTAAGTACGGAAGAAGTAATTAGGGACTTGGGGACCCAAGTAGATAGCAATCTCTCCTTTGATAATCATGTTGCCAAAGTGGTTAGAAAGACCTTCTATATAGCCCACCTTATCGTGAAAGGGTTCACATCTAGATCAAGAGAGGTCAGTGTGCCCCTGTACTCATCACTTATCAGGCCCATAATTGAATACAATGCCCCATTTGGGATGTACCTTACCCAACACCTGCAGCAACTGGAAAGACCCCAAAAGTATCTCACCAAGAGGATCAAGGGGCTCAAACAGATGCCCTATGCAGTTCGGCTAAAGAAACTCCAGCTCTACTCAGTTGCGTACCGCCTACTCAGAGGCGATCTGTGTCTGACGTATAAGGCCATGTCCAACCCAGAATTAATAGACATGCTTCACCTCAGGAAATCCAAATCCCTTACAGCTACACACTCCAGGGACTTGAACCTCAGCACAGAAATAAATAGGACATGCTGGAGGGACAGATTCATATCCCAGAGGCTCCCCTCACTCTGGAACAAAATCCCAATCCATGTTAGGCAGAGCCCCTCACTGACCCTCTTCAAGAGAAATCTTGACGAATGGATGGGAGATCGTAAATTTACCCCTGGGATCTCTTCTGTGTCCCTGCTTGACAGAGGTACAGTAAACTAACCTTAAAAGGTCTACCTTCTGTGACCTACTATACAGAGGCACAGTTAACTAATCTAAAAGGGTGGCGAAAGCCAAACACACTCTGGCTAGGCTTATAAATGCCCTAGGGCAGATAGCCTAGTATCAACCTATGAACCTATGAACCTATAATACCCAAAGATGGTAAAGGCCTATCTGATGGAGCTTCATATAGGCCCATTTCAATTTTAAACCATGATAATAAAGTGTTTATTTATGTAATGGCAAAAGAATGGCAAAGATGATGGTAAAATTGATAGATATGGACCAATGGGGTTTTGTGGAGAGAAGGCAAACATTTGACAACATTTATAAAAATAATGATCCAGAGGGAAGCAGAATGCAAGAAAATATCACTATTATTGGTGGGTCTTGAAAGCATTCAACAGATTAAGGTAGAATTTTATGAGTAGGGCAATGGAAACATTTGCATTTCCTAATATAATAATAAGGTTAAGTAGAAGGATCTATGAGGGATCAGAGACAAAAATCAAAGTGGGAGGGTTCCTCTCTGATAAGTTCTGTCTGAACAGAGGAACCAGGCAAGGGTGTCCTTTTTCCCTGCTGTTATTGGTGTTATATTTAGAACCACTGACAAAGAAAAGTAATGCAGAAATTCAAGGATATAATTTGTATGGTGTTCAAGAAAACTTGGCTTTATTTGCAGATACCTGATGGAACCAGAAAGGACATCTTAGTACTGTGTAACATTCTGAGACAGTTCCATTTTTTTAGGGATATGAAATTAATGTAGATAAAAGAAAGGCTATAGCTATAAATGATGTACCCACACATGGATAAGTTCAGCAATACCCATATTTATGGGAACAGGACAATATGATGTATTTAAGAATATGGATTAACAAAGGTAGTGCTATGGCAGCTATGGATATGTGGAGAGGAATAAAGAATAGGTAATACAAACATTGAGAATCTGGAAGCTTTTGCCTATGGATATGGACAGCAACACACAAGGAGTAAAAATGTTTTTTAATTCCCTTAGTTTTACCAGCCTAGCCATAACATTCCCTGACTATTCCTTCCCACAGTCTTTAAAGAAGGGGAAGAGGAAAGGGTCAAGTGGGATAAGATGATCCTTCTAATGTAATCAGGATTCTAGGTTTAGTACTACCAGATTTGAAAGAATATTTTAGCTTTGCACAGTTAAGGCTTTTATACATAATACAAGCAGAATGCTACAATTCAAAGTGGAAAAGGTTGATGATGAAGCAGAGGGCTAATTCAAGAAATAAGGAAAGAATAGTATCTTGGATGCAAATCCTTCAGGAGAATAACAACAGTCAAACAGGTCTTATAAAAAAGAATCTACAATCGTATTTAGACATGTTACCAATCTATGTAACCCCATATGAATTTCAGGAGGAGTCATTACTACGCATATTGCGAGTGCTGCGAAGAGCACTTTTGTCTGACATCAAAGATTGAAACAATACTAATTTCATGAACTTTACTCGTACTTTGACTTAGGAATGGGGCCCATTCCTGTCATGGTATTAGAAACCCAAAAGATTTGGAGAAATTAAAAAAGAGAGATATTATATTCATAAAGTAATGGAAATTATACTAAGAACTAAAAAAACAGCTGATAATCTCACAGGAAAAACATCAGCAACTATGAATACAAAGTCTTATAGCACACCACGAATGACACAATTGAATTATATTCACCATTTATTGAACTGAGTTATGTGCTTTTATTCCAGAATTAAAACGGAACTTCATCAGCGCTATCAATGCCAACATATTCTTCCTTTAAATACTAAATTAAAATCACGATTCACCTTTCCACCACTAAAATTTATGAGGAATCAATTATTAAAATGATTAATTAACAATAATAATAATAATGTAAAAATTTAAAAGAACATTCATCTCTAACAGCATTATTTAAAAGCATCATAAAACTTTAATTTTAATATAGAATTAACAGAAACTGTGTCAATCAGACCTGAAGCATTAGTGACATTCAATAAAATTTGCCTTTTATATTATAGCATCAAAAATAATTTGTTCTCTGACCACAAAATAAAATCTGTGATTCGCATACTCTTGTAAATGTCTATACAAAGTATTTGTCATTTTCTGCTTTTTTATAACTAACATATGCTCATAGATTCTACACTTTAACTTTCCATGAAGTCTTTCCTGCATAAAATGCAGGACAGTGGGAACACATAGCTGCATAAACCACTCCTTTTGAACTGCATGGATAATGTCCCTTAACCAAATAAATTTTACCTTTTATCTCATAACTACTAACTTTCATTATATGTGGGCACGGTGAACAATGGCTGCAAGTTAATATACCCAGGGGTTTATTACTTTTAAGTATACTCTCTCTTTTTCCTCTTTCAAGAAATGTTTTCAATGAATTATTCTTCCAATAAACCAAATTAGCTTTACCACCAACTTTCCTTAAGACTGTCCTATCAAATCCAAATATACACCAGTTCTTCATTAAATATTCACTGATAGCTTTGCTATCCATGTATATGTAGAAATAAAAGTTTTTTTATAGTTAACATCTGAACTAGCATACTTTTTAGTAAAATTTGGCTGTGCTTCATTTATATCATTAGAATTTAAAATAGAGCATATATTTCATACTTTCTTTTATAAACCACCTCCTCTTTGATATCCAATAAAGTTTTTTTACGGATATCCCCTTTTAAGAAACATTTCAATTAAAATATCACATTCTTCAAGGAAAACATCCATTTCTGAAACAATGCAAGCCAGTCTGATCAACTGTCCTTTAACCACGGTTTTCTTTCGATGCACTGGATGACAGCTTCTAAAATGTAAATAATTATTGGAAATGTTTCTTTCCTATGTATATTAGAAAAATACTTTAAATGCTGTCTATTCTTAGAAATGTCTACATCCAGATACTCCATTCTTTCTATGCCTGATGCATGCTACATGTTTTTTTTTTATTCATACTAAGAACTACGCCAACATGTGAATGGAGAAAGGAGATTCTGCTGATAGGGATGACTGCAATTAGTGTTACAGAAAATAGCAAGAGGGGGATGGAATTTATTGGAGGAACAAGGTACTGGGAACAAAGAATTTGAGAGGGAAAAGTAAGAGAGGCCAAGAAGGCATTTGGATTGCAGACTAGTCATTGCTAATGAGCACAGTAATCAAGACTATTAACAGAAATTCAAATGAAATAGCATTAGTAAATATAATTTATTACTGAGTAGATAAATTAGCAATAGATAACGTCTTTCCACAAAAATACAGGGCAGTAAGGGAAAGGAAGGGAAGAAATCAAATGCCATCATGACAATATCGAACAGAGAAAACTATAAAGCAATTAAGATTAGAAAAGTCACTGTTAGAAGAGTATACAAGTGGGAAAAGAGCGCACCCTTAACAGACACCAACCAGTTTAACAGCAGCAAAAATTATGCTCCTCCTTAAGACTGAACCTACAAGCTATCCTAAGAACTACAGACCAATAACTTGTCTTCCAACAATGTATAAACTATATACTAGGATTGATACTGACAGAGTTTATAGTCATTTAGAAGAAAACGCAATCATGGCACTAGAACAAATGGGTAACAAAAGATAGCCACATGGAACAAAAGATCATTTGTTGTTAAAGTCATAATGGAGAATTGTAAAAAGGGTAAGACTCCTAAGTATGCCATAGCTATATTACAAAAAAAATTTGAATGCATCCTACATTCATGGGTAAAGGAGTGCTTACAGATGTAAAAGACTCACCCTATATTGATCAATTACATTACAGTGACCATGAAACAGTTTCAAACCACTCTGCAGCTGAACCATGGCAAAGGACAAATTATCCCAGGGATAAAAATTCAAAGGAAGATATTCCAGGGTGACTCACTGTCACCTCTGCTCTTTTGTCTTGCCCTTAACCCATTACACAGTCTACTTAAGAGATTAGGTCATGGTTACAGTTTGGCTCCAGGCAACAACAAAGTGTAAAGACTTTTCATCTTCTTTTTGTGGATGATTTAAAACTGTACAGTGCATCAGATCAGGAACGGAAAGCACAACTGGAAGTGGTCAAATCTTTTTCAGATAATATAAGAATATCATTTAGTCTTGACAAATGTGCAGAAGCAACATTTAAAGCAGGAAAGCTGCAACACCAAGAAAATATCAGTCTGGGTCAGAAATGTGACATAAATGAACCTGACCAGGAGGGAGTACATAAATATAAGGGAATTGATGTAAGATCAAGAGTAAAAAATGAACAAATGCTAACAACCCTCAGTAAAGAATATTTTGGAAGACTAAAATGAATACTGAAAACAGCCCTGACATGTAGGAATAAAGTCCAGGCTATAAACCATGGTTTTCCTTTTCTAACTTACAGTTTTGGGGTGACTGACTGGCCTAAAAACATATTAGTCATTTGGACAGGAAAACCAAGAAAAATGCGTCATGTTTCTCAAATGATATATAAAAAACAGTATATACCAAGATTATATAGCCCTCATTTCGAAGGAGGTATAGGCCTCCTCGAAGTTGATTAAATGTACAGATCTACTACCGTCGGACTGCATACATATTTGTTGACCTCATTAGATCCAAACATAGTGAAAGTCTTGAAACCTGAACAGAACAAATCAAAGATGACCTCCCTGCTTAGTTTGGCAAAAGCATATTGACATCTAGTAGGAAAGGAATCCAAACCAGAAGTACACAAAATTCAGGCATCAAATGAATGTCCTAAAATCACAAGGATCAGATGAGAAGAAATGTGGAAAATTCATAAATATAGTTGCAAGTACATACAACTCCTGGAGCAACCTCATGTCAATCAGGATCAAAGACAGGAGTGGTTAAGGAGAGGGGAATTTTAAACCAAAAGATGAATGGTTAATATTAGTGGCCTAGGATAGTGAATTACATACACATTTATTTACAAAGTTCATTGAACATCTGAGAGAAACAGAGAAATGCAGGCTCTGTAAAACACAACTGGAAACAGTCGCACATCTTGTTGCTGGGTGTGATAAACTAATAGCACAGGGCCTGTATACTGAAAGGCATAAAATGTGGTGAGACTGTGCAAATATCACAATATTGAAGTAGCGGAGAAGCATTGGAAACATGAGCCACAAAGCATTATAGAGAATGATGAAGTTTATATCACATGGGATCACCAATTACCAGCAATTCAAAAAAAAAAAAAAAAAACAGATGTGAGAAACCAGATATTGCAGTCCATGAAAAGATGAAAAAAATTAGCACTGATCTGATTATATGGTCTTATGTGCAGAGAGTCACAAAGTCATAAAATACCACAATTTGCAGCAGAAATGAGGGCAATATAGAAGAATGATATCCAGACAACTGAAATTGTAGCAGGAGCAATGGGCCTCATAAAAAAGAATTTACAGTCTCGTTTAGATATGTTACAGATACATGTAACCCTATAGGAATCGCAGGAGTCACCCACATTATGGGCAGTTTTGGCTAACATCAAAGATTGAAACAATACTAATCTCATGAACTTTATTCATACTTTGATTAGGAATGGGGTCCATTCTTGTCATGGTATTAGAAACCCAAAAGATTTGGAGAAATTAAAAAGACAAAGATAGGCGAGACAAAAAGACGAGACCCTGCTAGAAATGTTGACGGTACAAGACATTTCTGAAGTGTAGTGGCTAACCTATCTTTTCATTGCTGTGCAGAAGGTGGGAACAGTCCTTCTGTGCTGGGTCCCATTCTACTCCCACAGCCATACAGCAGAGGAAATGTTTAATCAGTACAGTTGACTTCATTGGCTTGAAATGTTTGGTTCTACCAGTTGCTTTCGACACTTCATTCTCAGTCAAGAGAATCTCTACAAGATTGAGGAGTTCATCAGTGTTCCATAAGCCAATGGTTTCAACAGCTGAGGTCAGCATTTTTCCACACACGCCAAGAACAGCATGGGTACTGCCCCACCTTCCATTTTAGAGTATTTTTATGGTTTGCCAAAATCCATTTAAGGCCATTTGAAAGTATCTGTGGCCTTGCCAAACTCCTACACCTAGGCCTTCACCTTTTCATAAAGGGAAAACAGAAAGGTGTTCCAATTATAGAAGAGCTACCTGGGAAAGCCTATACAACAGAGGTGCATACCACACATCTTCATGAAAATCATGAATAGGAAAGAAAACCAGACTTGCTCTTGGAAGAGTATGTTAACCACTTCTTCATACTTGAGAGGACAGTCAGGAATCGGAAGTCGTCTCTGATTTAGAAGAAGTGGTGCAGATTTAATCCTGGCTGAAGAACAGTGGATGAACACTTCATTATTGTACAGATAATGGTGGAGACAGAAGAGTTCATCAATACTGCTTGCAAGTCTTTTATAGACCTGGAGAAGGCATATGATGATGGTTCTCAGAATGACCTGTGGGAGGTGATACAACAGTAGAGGGTCCTAGAAATTGTACTGCATGCCATAAAGTCCTTGCATTTATGAAGCTAAAGGTAGGTCCATGTTCTCAGCAAAGTCAAATATATTTTAGATGGTTAACATACTCTTCCAAGAGCAAGTCTGGTTTTCTTTCCTATTCATGATTTTCATGAAGATGTGTGGTATGCACCTCTGTTGTCTGCAGATGATGGTGTCCTTTTATTCTCAAGTGACTAAGTTTTAGGTATATTTAAGTGGTTCATTGTTGGCACTAAAGTACATCAGATGAAAAAACAGTGTCTCCAACCCAACAGTCATGCTCCTTTCCTAGAATAGAGAAGAGCGCACTCTGCAGGTGTGGATAGAAAGCAGCTACCTCAAATGGACAAGTATAAGTATCTTGGGGTCTTGTTTACAACTAAAGGTAGAGGGGGCTGGGAGACTGACCAGCACGAGTGTAGCAGCAGTACTGCAGGAGTTGTACCAGAGTGTTGTTGTACAGTAAGAAGAGAGTCACAGGATTACACTCTCGTTTCACTTGTCACTCTGTCCTCGGCTGCAGTCATACGGTTTAGGTAGTGACTATGAAAGGATGATGATGATGATGATGATGTGGAGGACAGAAATCAGATTCCTGCATACACAGCTGGGCTCTTACTATATGACACAGAAAGGAGTTTGGCAATCTACGGGAATCTCAGAGAACAGTCACTGCTCCTTGTGGTTAACAGGAGTCAGCCAGGGTGGTGTGGGCACTTAGTGAGAGTGCCCCCTAGGTACCTATCACAGAAAGTATTCCAGCTAGATCTAACCTGTGGCAAGCCATGAGCAAACCTAAAACACAATGGAGGAATCAAACTTCTAACTCGCCTGGGAATACTCAATTCTGTTTGGGATGAACTGGGAAATGCTGCTTATGATAGCAAAATCTTGTCTACCCTGCTCATCTTGCTACTATCATGACACTCACCGTGATATGTGGATTAGAAAAAAGATTGGAGCTAGTTAGGGCGTGCAACATTCTCTATAATTTCTGTTACTGACCCTAAAAATATTTCCAAAGATGATACTGAAAGACTCAGCAGTATTCATGAAAACTTATGCTGCTTGAGAAAGGGACCTTTGAATGTAAATCAGTGTACCAGTGAATTAAAATGTAGAAGTTACTTTTGTATCTTCTAAACAGGAGATGGCAAGCATGAACTCCACAGAGTGAGAAAGGAAATTGTACTTAAATTGTTGTTCTTTGAAAACATCACATGTCCATCCATCTATACTGTCTTAGCTTCATTTCTCTTCTGTTACCTTTGGGATCATCTCCCACTGTATTATGAACTTTCAAACACGGTAAATCATATCTATCCAATTATTCCTCACACTCCTGTGTCTTTGAAGAAACATCGCAATCTATATTACTCATCACATCGACTGTAGATACTTTACATCTTTTTCTGCACTGTGTTTATCAACTGATCTTTTATCACTCTTCTCCGGACACACTCCTCCAGTATAGACCTTCACATCATGTATAATATTCTCCTTCAAGCCAACAGCCATAGGCACTATGTAACACCCTGCCACAACAAAAATGTAGTGGAGCACTGGATCCTTCACAGACACTTCATTAACTGTGCACTTGATTGCATCCTTTTACAGTTCACAGGCCTTTCCTACAGTTGTTTCTGTCACTGCTGGTATGTTTAGGGCACAATCTAATATGAAGAGTTTTCTGACAGCAGATTTCCTTGTACACTCTCAAAATACCTGCCATACACAACATGTCTCTTATATGTCAAACAGTCCATCCCTAAATAGAAAATATAAAAACTAACCAAAAAATATGTAAATTAATTTAATAAGAGGCAGCTCCACTGCAAAAATGGCATTGAAGTTGGATCCCTGAGCAGCAGGCTGAAGAACACCTTGCCTCTCTGTACTTTGACCTACAAGCTGATCAGTGCCAATGACAACAGATCTCTCCACTGTCTGATGACTATCAGGCAATATACTAGGATCATCTGAACCCTCAGCCATCAATATACCAGGATCATCTGAGCCCTCAGCCATCTATATCTGTCCACTATTCTTCTCTAACGTGGACAGACATTCTTTTCCATTACATAGCTCATGCTCTGGATCTTTCTCTCAAGCACAATTTGTCAATTATACACCCCAGCATTCAGTAGAGAACACATACTAATATTCCATTAAACAGATGAATGTAGCTGCTTAGGTGATATAAGAACAAATGTCAATGTATTATCTTTATAATTACTAACAGTTTCACAGTCATTAAAGCTCATAATGGTGTCCTCAGAACTGAACAGAACAGTTTTATGGGCCTTTGTTTCTTTCAAGTCATTGCTGAGTTAAGCTAATACTATTTTATTTCTGTTTTGCTTTGTTTTTATTTTTATGTTTCCAAATGTTTTATTCAACAATAATACAGTATAAGTACTCTGGCAATTCTCAAGCATAGTGCCAGTTACCCTGGTGTCAGTAGTTATACTGCACCTTTGAATTTAATTTAATTATATTATATACAGGAACACAAACCCAAAACTGACACTTAAACAACTTTTCAGCACTGACTTCTAATCCTCTGATTTCCTGTCAATGGCACTAAGCATCACCCTTTTTAATCTTATACTGACATTTAGAATCAGTTCTTTTTCTTACCAATAACAAGTTCAGATAGCTCAAGTCATTGGTTGCCAGCCATTTTAGGTAATCAGTCTTCAGTATGATTGTTCACACACTATGGAGATGTTGATCCTTCAGTGTTCAACTCTGCCCCTTTACCCTTTTTCTAATGATGTTCTGGGTCAATTGGCATTTCACAAATGTGTTTTTCAATGCTTTGATTATATTTGCATGTCTAATGTTTATATCTATGTCCTTTTAATTTTCAGGGTTTGCTCTTTTATTCCTAATTGCAGAACTCTATAATTACCTGAGATGGAGTGTTGTCTTTTCTTTTGATCTTCCCTTAAATCATTTAGCCATCTTATGACACTTGGTCTGTCTTGCTCCTTTTACCATTAGAAAACAAATCTGGCCATTTCCCAAACGTATTTCCTATATTTTAAGCATAGTCCATCCAAAAGCTCAAACTTGTCCTTAGTTTCTTCTCATGTAAGGATTCATACACCCCCTTTGCTTGTTTGCATTGCAAGGCTAAGTCCTTACTTGCTTCTAACAGTAAGTCCTACTGGGAGAATCTCATAGGACTTTAAATCTACTCTTACAAATGCCTGACCTATGGCTCTGCTTAGTTCATCTACGATGATGTGACCTACCTTTTTGGATTACTGTCTTAAGAACAATTCCAGGAGATTGTTAGGTGTCACTTCTGGGAATATATTCCAGGACAGCTCTTTCCATTTGGGAGTGAATAACTTATTATGACATTTTGCATATGAGATCTGGAAGGCCTTTATATATAAGTCTGTATCTGGGTCCTCCATAAGCCCCCTTTTAGTAACAGCACTGTCTCAGAAATAACCATTGGCTTTTCTGCTTCCCACTGTCTTTCATCCAACTTATTAACTTACAGATCACGTTTTTATCTGGGTAGGATCAAAAGGCCTGGCCTAGATGTAATATATGTGGCAAAGAATGCTAGTACAAAATCTGGATCCACTGCTCTGCATCGAATGCCAACATATTCCTTTTCTGTAGATTTAGTTTGATTTTTATCCCAGACCAGATCTCTGCATTGAACTTTCATACCTGTTCCTCAATTTTACTCTTAAGCACATTATTTCTTCATCCCTCCATATCGCCATTTTATCTCCCCCTATGTCCCTTTCCTCTTGCAGGTGAAGTGCCAAAGCATTTGATCTGCCCTGATTATCTCTGTATCCAGAGGAGGAACTGACTTTATCCATTTTCTGGAATGCATTCTTCAAACCTCTGGCTGGGTCTGCCAGTTTGGGAATATCATCATCTGTGTATAAGGATATGTTTAACTTTCTGTGCCCCTAGGTGTATCCAAGCAAATCTGATTGCCTTATTGCTGCTGCTAAGGGATCTAAACAGATATAAAACAGTAAAGGGGAGATTGGGCATTCCTGGCTGATTCCTATAATTATTTGTAACTTTCAGGAAAGTTTTCCAGAGATTTTCGCTCTAGCTTATACCCCTTCATATATTTGCTGCAGTAGTTGTACAGATGATTCTGGGAATCCCGTTTTATCTAAGAACAAAAATACCAGTCCACTCTACTAAATGCTTTCTCCACTTCCACTAACACTACTGCCACTTTATTTCCCTTTTCTTTTGCATTTTGTAGAATTAATAGTAAACTTGTTACCTTGTCAAAGGTTCTTCTTCCCTCCATAAAGCAACACTGATCTGTATCAATTAAACGTGGCATAATTTTTGCTAGTCTAGAAGGCAAAATCCCCATGAAAACTTTATAATTTTTGTTTAATACTATTATTGGTTTATAGAAATCTGTAAGCATTCCTGTTGTTCCTTCCATGAGAATTGTCACTATTACACCTTCCCCTCCATATGCAAAGTTTTTGTTTTGGTTTGCAAAACTTTGTTCATCAGTTTATATCAGAAATCCAGTAACCTTTCTTCTACTAGTTTTCACAACTCTGCAGTCAGCTTGTATGATCCTGGGGAGTTATTATTTAATTGCTTTACTATTGTTTATTTTATTTCTTCCCTTGATATTGACTTTACCAGGGAAGCTACATGGTCTGCATTTAGTGTCAGGTCTGCATTTCGTGTCAGCAGATGAACCTCACCTAGAGGGCAGCAGCGGTGGTGCAGCGGTTAGTGTTGCCGCCTCACAGCAATAGGTTCTCCGGTTTGATCCTTGGCTGGGGTGCCTTCTGTGCGGAGTCTGCATGTCCTCCCTGTGGTTGTGTGGGTTTCCTCCAGGTGCTCCGGTTTCCTCCCAGTCCCAAAGACATGCTGCAGATTGGACAATCTAAATTGGCCCTAGGCGTGCGTGCATGTGTGTGCCTTCTGTGGAAGGTTGGGCTGGCAATTCGACATGTAAAACTCCACTGACAATCATGAGTGGATAGGTGATCTGCTGTGGCGACCTCTAACCAGGAAAAGCCGAAAGAAGAAGAAGAAGAAGATGATGAACCTCACCTAGAAATTGCTTCACCTTGTCTTTCCCATCAAACTCCAAAGTAATAAGCAGATAATATTCTTTAAATTTCGATAGTCAGTGTTACTATCTGTCCATCAGTTAATGTGTTCATTTGAAATTCTGTCCTCTGTACCTTTATTTGATGCAGCCACTCTGTTAATGCTCTTATCGTTTTGTAGTTGTCATTTCAGAATTATTCTCTTATCTTCTGCTTGCAATTCTCTAATAAGGTTGCATGAATTTTATTTTTCAAATTCTTGAAATATCTTTCTTATCTACATTAATTGCATCATATGAAGTTGTGCCTTCCATTTGCTCCTTTATGTTGCCCTCCTTTCTATGACATATGTCTGTATCTCTCACCTAAAAGTTTCTTTAAAGTTGTCACATCCTTATATCTCTCCCTACCATACCATCCAGCCCTTTTAGAATCTTCTCAGTTGCAGATTCTCTGAACCCTTTTACTCATGGGGGGAAAAACAAAAACCTCTAGTGGGGAACCCTTGCCTCAAAGTGTGTTACTTTCAGGCTACAGGTTATATGGAAATAGTCAGAGAATATTTCAAGGCCAATCCACATACTACTTATAAAAAGAAATGAAAAAAAATATTTGTGACAAAGAATATCAGCCTTATATTTGTCAATTCTTGACCATATCTTGAGCTTCCCACTGCAGAATGCATAACCTTTTGTCCAGCCTGCTGCTGTTTTCCATATGTCAATCATCTCTAGCAAATGTAGTAATTTATTCCCATATTTCTCTGCTTCTTGTTTTAGGTTCCTGCCAATGATCTGTGGTGGCCAGCACTGGCAGCTGGTACATTCTAGAGAGAGACTAGAGCTTAAGAGTACTTATAGGTGGGGGACTTCCAAGGTTGCTGAACACTGATCAGCTGCTTAATTTCAGCTCTCCCAGTCTAGAGCAAAACTGAGAGAGAGTGGCTACTAATTCTGCCAGCTTTAGTAACATTCAGTCACTAATCACTAAGTACACTGCTTGGATGCTAGCAAAGATGAAACTGACATAGCCTAAAAGAAAATCAACTAGAAAATGTGAAGAGAAAACACACTGACTGGGAGAAATCACACAGCTGTTCATTAAAAATCAGTTCAAGCTCCAGCTTTGGTACAAGAGATTTCTTCAAGTAACTTAGAGGAAAAATAAATCAAAAATAGTCAGAGCTGATTAAAATAAATGAAATGTTAAAAGAATACTCAAATAAGAAAAGCCTGGAAAAAATTGACAAAGCTTTGAGCAGCTATTCGGATGAATTGATAACACTGCAAAAAAAAAAAAGAGGCTGAAATGCAGAAAAGGCTGGTTGAGTATGAGACTTATCAAATAGAACTGTTTCAAAAAATGGTGGAGTTTGAGGACGCAGCATGCAGAGAAAACCTGAAATTTTCTGCTGTACCAGAGAAACTAGAAGGAACAGACTGTATTAATTTTATAAAAGCACAAATAAGCAATTGGACTGGTACTCCACAGTAGGATTTGTTAACTGAAAGGCCACATCGAGTGTATGCTTCAAACCTGGCTGTGAGAAAGCAGCCAAGACCTGTAGTAGTAGTATTAGTAAAAATGTAATCGTACCAGAAGAAACAGTAGATACTGATAAAATTGTGGTATAATGCCAAAGCATTAAACACAGGAGAAAGTAGAGTGTTTGTGGAAAATGATTATTCATTGTACACCAGGCAAAAGAGAAGCAAAGTTATCCTAGGAATCAGGGAATGTTGAGAGGCAGGTGTGAGATACAAGTTGCTATATCAGCTTTCTTCAGAATATTTTTTTCTGGATGATCAGAGACATTCTTTGTTGCAGAACAGGCTAAGGAAAAAATACAAAAATTTGTCCAACAAAAAGTGATCCATCAAACAGAAGGAGACTCTGCTTCTCATTCTTTTGACAATAAAGCTCATAGCAAGAATTTGCCAGTGAAACTTTTTCAAATGTTCTGAAGGAAAATACTTGAAAGAAAGAAAAAAGCACATGAGTTGACTAGAAAAATCAGGAGTACCTGAGATTTGAACCAGAGTCTGGTGTTGGGAGATGGAGATAAACAGGAAGGAGACCATCACCTTTGAAATTAGTGAATAAATGTGAGGATTACAAACTATCAGTCACATTTGTACAATATAGCTTTAGAAGAAAAAGTGGATGAGAAAGACTGGACTTTTGCTGACATTGTTTAACTTGTGGGTGTACTGAAAAGCATATACACTTCATGTCATTAATGTTTAGAAGGGCACAAAAAGAAAACCAAAGTAACTTTAAGTAAAACAATTTGTGTTCTTAATATTTGCATAAAATGATTGATAACAAACTGCATGCTATAAAGAAAAGCAGATTTGAGTAGTTTGTTGTCAGGGGTATCTAAAATGAGAAGGTCAGGGTGAGTCTTTTTAGTGATTGTTGTATGTTATAAAGACACTAAAGTAAACAAGTACTGTTTTAGTTTAAGAAATGTAGGCATTGCAATGTAGAAAGAGAAGAAAGGCTGGGAAAAAGCATGTTTAAGTTAATATGCTATAATTTTGGGATGTTGCAGTGGGGAATAGGGTGTACAAAGTGCACTGATTATAATACATGTAGAGTTCAGATGCTTTCTCTTACTTTTGCAGAGGGTGAGTATTTGAATTAATGCCCATGGCTTAATCTAACAACAAGTCTTTTGCGTAAGTATGTGGGTTTGAAAAATAAGAAAATATGCTGAAAACAGTTTCCTTAAGCAAATAAATGTTTAGTGTGAGTTGAGAAGTCTGCAGCTGAGGGCAGTTGTGCATTCTGTTATTATGTTTCCATGTAGACAAGCTGACAAAAGATGCAGGCAATAAATCTTCAGAGTTCTGAACGTGATTTGCTGAGTAAAATGTAAAATTAAAAGGTATAAGGGCAAGCAGCTCCGTAAATAATAAAGTTTGAAATTATTGGACGTGAATAAGAGATTGCTTCCCTGGTAGCCAACATACTTCAGTGCATTTTATTTAAAGATAGCCGGGCTAAAAGCTAATGTTTTCTGATAGCATATGTGATGCCCGTGCACTGGCCCAGTAATCAAGGAGTCTCAATCCTCACCACTAACACCAGTGAGGAGCATCCACATTGGGAAAGATAACAAATACACACACACACACAAACACACAACACACACACACACACACACACACAGTAAAGTACAATTTCCCTTAAGAGCACACAGAGATCACAGTCAGTCTGGGGCTAATTTATCCCTTTCTCTCCAGCTCCCCAATAAGACTCCCCACTGACACAGCTATAGGGTACAGATCTCAGTCGAGTAGTCAAGCCAAAACCTCTAGTGCCCTCTCTGTCCAACCAGTGCTTTGTGTCCCTGGCCAAGTACCTGACACACACACACACACACACACACACACACACTTTGAGATTTAGTTTATACACACACACACACACACTCCTGGGGAAGACTGGCACAGATTCTCAAGCTATGCCCCCTCTTGCCAGCCTATAAGGTAGTAATCACTGCCACCAACTACTCTTACCAGCTACTAAAAAGGCCCTTACCAAAGGTTGTCCAATTTATACTGTGCAGTATTACTATCTAATTAGTGGGTGTGACGAACAGCAAGGCTTATTTGGAGTGGCTTTGTACAGTATCACTATATACATGCAAATTATCTCTACACAAAACAGCCACAGATGAAAGGTTTAACAATATTTAACCATTACTAAAACTACAAGAAAAATCTTCTCAGTTCAACACAGTGCTATTCAAGAGTTCAGAAATCACAGAAAAGTGCTTAAATAATACTGTAGAATAGTCTGACATAAATATACAAGACAGCAAGTCTAAACTTATTATTTTATATCTATTTCTTAAGAGAAACACTAGGTCTAAGATCTTACTTACATACAGACAGAGCAAAGCAAGTGTTGGGTGAGTGGTCAGTTCTGAAGACAAATGCAAAATGCTCTGATTCTCTCTCTCTCTCTAAGAAAGTCTTAAAAATAATACATCACTGCTGACTCATTTCAGATTACAGCATTCTTCTCTGGTTCCCAGGCTAACAGAAACACAAGAGTTTTAACATTTATTTGATTTTGCACCTGGTTAGGAAACTACAGCAATAAAATACATTACATATGCAAAATCTAGCAATTAACTCTGGTCTCAAAACAACAGAAGGACTTCCTCAGTCCAGACATTATGTCTCTGAGCTTTGAGATCAAACAGTCATACAATGATTGACTTATCAGCTTTCTTCCAGCAGAGTGTAATGTGGTTACATTTTTTGAAGTTCAACATTTAACACAGTTTTCTTACATTTCAACATTTAACACAGTTTTCTTACATTTAAGAGGACAAGACTGTGGATTATATTCATATTTACAATGACATAGAATTATTTACAAAATTCTATCTAGCTAGGCTGGCAGCCTTCACATCTCTTCACATATCTACCCCCCCCCCCCCGGAGAACTCAAGCTAGTTTTTCTAGTGACCCTTGAGAAACGTTGCTTGAGAGGGTTAGGTCTCTGAGTATACCTTAACCCATTCCCTGACTTTAGACCCCATCTGCATTGGCATTACTAACCCCTCTGTGGTGCTGCAATGACATATCATATGCTTGCAACCCTAGGCTTCATCTTAGCAACTTGGCATTTTGCTGGCTGGCTCACTGTAACCATGTTAGGGGATTATGATCTCTAACTACAATTAATTTTCTGCCATACAGATAAGGATGAAGTTTCTGCAGTGCCTACACTATGGCTAGAGATTCCTTTTCTACAGCTGCAAAGTATTCCTGTCTGGTGTGAAGCCAATGACTGAGATAAACCACTGGGTGCTCTTCTCCCTCTGAATAAATCTGGCTAAGTACAGACCCCACTCCACGGTTGAAAGCATCCACCTGCACAAACAATTATTTGCTGTAATCTGGACTGGCTAACACAGGGGGTCCTACCAAAGCTTCTTTAAGCTTCTGGAATGCCTGCTCACATGCTGTGGTCCACACTACATTATCTGGCCTGTTTTTCCTTGTCAAGTCTGTGAGGGGAGCAGCTATGGTACTATAACTGGGGACAAACTTTGTGTCATATCCTGCTGTCCCTAAGAATGCCCTCACCTGCTTTTTGGTAACAGGTGCAGGCCATACCTGAATGTCTTCTACTTTGGCAGGTTCTGGCCTGATCTTCCCACTCCCCACTCAATGTCCCAGTTAGGAGACCTCTGCCATACCCACCTGACATTTGCTGGACTTAATGGCCAACCCTGCCCTCTGCAATCTGCCCAGCACCTCCCTGACATGTGTAGGGTGCCCTTGCTAGGAATAGCTATAGATGGCAATATCATCTAGGTAAGCTAGGACAAACCCTCATGCTAGGATATGCTCTACCAGCTTCTAGAAAGTTACTGGGACATTCTTCATCCCAAAGGGTATATTTGTGAACTCGTACAAGCCAAAAGGAGTCACAAAGGCTGACCTCTCTCTCTAGCACTGGGAGTCAGGGGCATCTAATAGTAACCCTTGGTAAGATCAATGGTGGTAAGATACTTAGCCCCACCCAGCTGCTCTAGGGCCTCATCTGTCCTAGCCATAGGGTAAGCATCTGACTCTGTGTGACTATTTAATTTCCAGCAGTCCACACAGAACTTGGTGCTGCCATCATTCTTTGGCACCAGTACCACTGGGGAGGCCCAGGGACTGCTGGACTTCTGAATTACCCCTAGTTCCAACATCTCCTGTATCTCCTCCCTCAGAGTCTGTTTGACTCTCTCAGGCACCCTATAAGGGGCCTGCCTAATATGTCTTTGGGGTCCTGTATCCACCAGGTGCTGCACCAGGTGGGTGCACCTGGGTTTCCCAGTGAACATGGCCCCAAACTCCTGTAACATTGCTAGGATTTCTCAAACCTGGGTAGGGGATAGGTGCTTAGACATTGCTACCCCTTCCACTGAGGTGTCAGTCTGAGCTTCACTGAGGAGATCAATCCCCAGATCTCCCTCAGAATCATCCAGCAATCCACTGCAAATACTCAGTGCAAGGGCCTCCCTATTATGGTAAGGTTTCATCATGTTAACATGGTACAATTTCTGCTCCTGCCTAGCAGCTCTACCAGGTAGTTAACATCACTTACCTTGTTTACCACCTTGTAGGGTCCCTCCCAGGCTGTTTGCAGCTTGTTATGTCTGACAGGAATGAGAACCATTACCTGCTGTCCTACAGCACACATTCTAGATCGAGCATTCCTGTCATACCAGACCTTTTTCTGCTGTTGGGCTTCTGCCAGATTCTCCTGGGCCAAGCCCATGAGTTCCCTGAGCCTTGTCCTGATGTTTAGGACATATGCCACAAAAGACTCCTTGTGAGATTCACAATCACCTTCCCACACATCCCAAATTAAATCTAGACATCCCCTGACCCTATGCCCATGGATTCCTGAGGAACCTCTCTGTAAGCAAACAGACGGGGCACATATTTGTCCCACTCCCTCTTAAACTGGTCTGCAAATGCCCGTAGCATGGACTTGATTGTAGAGTTTAACCTCTTAACAAGACCATTAGTTTGGGGGTGGTCTTCAGGTGCTTCATCCCACAGTACTTCCACAGACAAGCCAGCAGGTCTGACATGAAATTGGCACCTCTGTCAGTCAGTATTTCTTTTGGGAAACCTACTCTGCTGAAAATCTCTAACAAAGCATTTGCCACCTTTTCTGCCTCCAAGGAGGACAAAGCCACTGCCTCAGGGTATCTTGTAGCATAATCGACTACCACTATGATATACTTTTTCCCTGTGGAACTTGAGGTACTTAGAGGCCCCACAACATCCACAGCAACCTTCTGAAATGGCTCCTCAATCACAGACAAAGGCATCAAAGGAGCTCTCACCTTGTCTTCCTGCCTTGCCTACCTTTTGGCACTGCTCACAGGTCCTGTAGTACCCTGTTACATCTCTGGAAATTCCAGGCCAATAGAAGTTCTGCATAATATATCTCTTTGTATGTTTTATGCCCATATGACCTGCAAAGGGAATATCATGGGCTATGGCTAGAAGTGCCAGACAGCAGGCCCTAGGCACTAACAACTGCTGTATCCTCTCACCTTCTAGCCCTCCCTCAGGGGTCCACTCTCTATACAGTAACCCTTTGTCCCAGTATACCGATTCCCCCTTCCCTTGAGAATCAGGTGCCTAACTAGTTACCTGCTCCAGGCCTTGTAATGTATGGTCTGAGAGCTAAGCCTGTCTCAACTTTCTCTTTGTAACCCTTCCCAGCTTCCCTTCCACAGGAAATCTGGCATCCTCTGACAGCGGTGCCTGTCAGCCTGGGTACTACTACTCACCTCTATCTTTGCAGTCACTCTGTCTAAGGGAACATCAGTACCCACACGCAGCTGCGGCTCACCTTCAGTCTCATTGCTACAGAGTAGCTTCCTCCCTGAAGTAACCACCTCACCAGTCCTGGCTGCAAGTCTACGGTCTATCTGGGTCTCCCACAGGCTACCAGACACACATGCTTGTCTTGAAGCCTGACTGCGTATAACTGCATTAACACATAGTAATGCCTCATCAAAATCCTTCCCTATCAGGACATCTGCAGGATGGTAGTTTGGTACCCCTGTTGTCTCAAGACAACCCACTATTGGCATTTTGTCTTTCCCACTTACTGGCTCCCTCAGTTTTTGTTCCCCACCTTGCCTCCATGGACATCTGTATGCCAAATGGCCCCACTGGTTGCATTCAAAACATCTAACCCTAGGTCATAGACGTGTACCTGGAGTAGTGGCTTCCCCTGCTACTGGCAGATTCTGTTGGGGCAGTCTGGGCTGCCCACCATGGATTCCTTTAGACCCATGAACAGTACTGGGGGTCCCTTTCCTGTTCAGGGATGCCCTGCTTGCTAGGCATAGGTCTCTCTTCTTTCCCAATTAATCTGAAGTCGCACATTGTCTATCAGCTAACCAGATCATCGTGTCCTCAGGCAAAGTGCTAAGGGCTTGTTCCCTCACCAAAAAGTCTGCCAGCCCTTCAAAAGTGGTGACCTGACATCCACTCATCCACCTATGAAAATAAGTGTTCAGTTCAGCAACATATTCATGCACACTTTCATCTGCCTTGTGTCTATGCTCAGAAAATGTTTTCCTATAAACTTCAGGTATTAGCTTAAATAATTCTAACAAACAATTCTTAACAGCAGTATAATCAAAACATTCATGATCAAAATGTTTAGAAAACACAGTTACAGCTTTGCCGTGGAGTAAGGGGGTCAGGAACCATACCCAGACTTTGGTGAACATCATACTGTTTACATACCTTCTCAAACATATGAATGAAACTATCAAAATTATCCCCCTCTATAAACTGCGGAATAAATTTACTGACCTTTTGTGCTTCTGGGGTCCAGTTACTCCCTTCCCCGTTATCTCCATGACTCTGACAGAGAGTCATCATCTCCTTTTCATAATGTGTCTGCCTCTCCTTTTCCTCAGCTTCCAGATGTAGCAGCAGTTTCTCATTCTCCTCAGCCTGTAGACATCTCAGTCTCTCTGCTGCTTCTGTTTCCAAACACCTGGCCTCCAACTCAAGTCTCTTTAGCTCCAGATGTTTTTAAGTCCTCTGCAGAAAGGCTGAGCTGTCCATTCTCTGAGTGTTGTACATCTCCACGGCCAGTCTGATCATCCTCCTGACTGCTGTTTTCTGATGCAGCTGTGACCAAGGCTGCAATTATGTCTGCCTTAGTAAGGTTTCCATGCACCAGTCCCTTAGCCTGGCACATATCAGCCAACTGGCTCCTTGTCAGCTTGCCATACTCCTCTGTTGACATGCTTGCCTGCTCTCCCTAAGCTAACAAAATAAATAAAACAATTGTGATCTGAACTCTGAATATTCACTGCATGGCTGATTTAAGTACAAAAACACCTTCAGTGATCACTGTACACAAGCTACAGGAATTTCACATCCACACCACTACAAGCCAACTGCCAACCAATTAATATGTGGTGTGGATATCCCACAACTGTCAACCAATTAATATGTGGGGTGGATATCCCACCACTGCCAACCAATTTATATGTGACACTCGTGCACTGGCCCAGTAATCAAGGAGCCTTAATCCTCATCACTAGCACCAGTGAGGGGCATCCACAATGGGAGGAATAACAAATACACAGTAAAGTACAACTTCTCTTAAGAGCATACAGGGATCACAGTCAGTCTGGGGCTGGTTTCTCCCTTTCTCTCCAGATCCCCAATAAGACATCCCACTGGCACAGCTATAGAGTGGAGTCATTGGCCAGGGTTCCAAGCCAAGTCCTCCCAGCACTCACTCTGTCCAACCAGTGCTTCATGTCCCTGCCCAAGTAGCTGACACACACACATACACCTGCAATATGATCTATATACAACCACACAGACACTCCTAGGGAAGGCTGGCACAGGTTCACTAGCTGTGCCCCTTCTGTCCAGGCTATAATGTAGTAATTCACTTCCACCAGAACCCCTATTTATCAGCTGCCAATATGGCCCTTCCCAAAGGGCATCAAATTACTCTGTGCAATATTATTATCCATTACTAAGTGTGAAGAACAACAAGGCTTATTTGTAGTTGCTTTGTCAAGTATCACTATATACATGCAATGTACTCTAGAGCTTAAATTATCTCTACACAAAACAGCCACAGTTGACATTTTAACTATATTTAACAACAAATAATAAAAACACAAAACAAATCTTCTCAATTCAACACAGTGCTAGTCAGGAGTTCAGAAATTACAGGAAAATGCTTAAAATAATACTGTAGAATAAAATAGTCTGACATAAATATAGACAATAGCTAGTCTAAACTTATTATATTATATATATTTCTTAACAGAAACACTAAAATTTAAGATCCTACTTACATGCAGACAGAGCAAAGCAAATGCTGGCGAGTGGTCAGTTCTGAAGACAAATGCAAAATGCTCTGATTCTCTCTCTCTGAGAAAGTCTTAAAAATAATACATCACTGCTGACTCATTTTAGATTACATCATTCTTCTCTGGTTCCTAGGCTAACAGAAACTCAGAGTTTTAACCTTTCTTTGATCTTGCACCTGGCCAGGAAACTACAGTAATAAAAGACATTGTATATGTAAAATCTAGCAGTTAACTCTACTTTCAAAACAATAGAAGGAATTCCTCAATCCAGACATTATGTCTCTGAGCTTTGAGACCAAACAGTTATACAATGCTTGGCTTATCAGCTTTCTTCCAGCAGAGTGCACTGTGGTTACATTTTTGAAGTTCAACATTTAACACAGTTTTCTTACATTTAAGAGGACAAACCTGTGAATTATATTCATATTTACAATGACATAGAATTATTTACAGAATTTTATCTACCTAGGCTGTCAGCCTTCACATATCTTCACAGCAAACGAGCTGTTTTTTTATCTGACAGGTGAATAGAGATAACAAAAGAATGGATATCAATCATATATGAATTGGTTCAGCAATACCCGTATTTATGGGCGCACAATAAATGAAGTATTTAGGAGTATGGATTAAAAGGCTGCTTTTATAGCAACTAATCATATGTAGGAACATATTAAACAAAACATAATACAAAGACTGAGAAATTGGAAGCCCTTGTTTACGTATATGGATAGAAAAATACAAGCAGTGAAAATGTGTTTAGTCCTTTCAATTTTATATACAGGTTAGGCACATTTTTATCAACCAGAGGAGACGTTGTAGACAATAATTAATAAAGAGATGAAGGAATTTATCTGTGAGGGGAAGAGGGCAAGGGCCAAATGGGATAAGATGATCCTTCCAATAAAAGAAAGTGGTTTAGGATTATCCAATCTTTTAGTGATATGTTAAAGCTACACAGTTAAGACTCTTACACACAACACAAGCAGAAAGCTATAATTCAAAGTAGAAAGAGATGATAAGGAAACAAGGGGCACATTTAATAAACAAGGAGAGAATGTGACTTTGGATGCAGATCCTTAAGAGGAAAATGACAGCCATACAGAATATTATATCCATTAAATAGCAAAGTGTTCTGAGAATTTGGCCAGCATGAGAATGCAGAAAGGAGAATTTTGCCAATAGGGATGACTGCAAGTATGGGTACAGAAAATAGGCAACAGGGGGTGGAATTTATCACAGAAAACTGGTAAAGAAACCAAGGTGTTGGTAAGAAGTAACTAGTGAGAAGGAAAGGTAAAATAATGGAAAGAGGTTAGGAAGACATTTGGAATATACACTACCTTCTCTACGAGGGACTAAAATCAGAGTACAGGCAAAGAGAAAGGGATAGAGGAATCTTAAGTGAAAGACCTGCTTTGTACAGCTTTTATTTGTATCTAGAACAAAAGCTGTTGTTAAAAAAGGGATAATTAGTAGCACATATAAAAATATTGCACAATAATTATAAATATTAATCATAGCAGGTTAGAACAAGGAGCAATGGGAAAACATATGTATGGCTCCCAAGTATACAACAAAGTCCAGAAGATTTACGATTTTTGATTGTGTTTGCATATGTATTTTTATAATCCAAGTAGATTCCAAAAAATGTTTCCTAAGGTAAATGGCAAATGTTGGAGGTGTGATGGGGAAGATAAAGGTATCTGGGAACATACATTCTGCAAGTGTAATGAGTTGGCAGACTTCAAAAATTCCTTGAGGTGTACTCTGCCAGAAATATTGGATAATTAAATGGGTGAAATTTTGGCCAGCTAAGACCTACATGAAATCAACTGGATGTACAAGTGAATTTAAGTAAATCTTTATCTGCACTTTGTTCAAATAATACATCATTTAAATTGATTTATTTGTGTTGCATTGAATACTATCTAGCTGGAAGTTGTGGCTCTTTGTTCAGTTAAAGCTTGTTAGAATTCCTGCATAGCCAGTGATAAGTGGGGGTAGTTCACTTCATTGTTATTCGGTTTCTGCTTTATATAAGTGGTAGAGTTTGAATTATTTTCTGCTTAAACTCTGAGCTTTGGTCAGCTAAGACCTACATGCAATCAACTGGACGTATAAGTGAATTTAAGTGTATCTTTATCGGCATTTTTTTCAAAAATACAGCATTTAAATTGATTTATTTGTGTTGCATTGAATACTATCTAGCTGGAAGTTGTGGCTCTGTTTTTTCAGTTAATGCTTGTTAGAATTCCTGCATAGCCACTGATAAGTGGGGGTAGTTCACTTCATTGTTACTCAGTTTCTGCCTTATATAAGTGGTACATTTTGGATTATTTTCTGCTAAAATTCTGAGCTTTGGCCAGATAAGTCCTACATGCAATCAACTGGACGTATAATTGAATTTAAGTAAATCTTTATCTGCACTTTTTTAAAATAATACAGCATTTAAATTGATTTATTTGTGTTGCATTGAATATTATTTAGCTGGACGTTGCAGCTCTGTTTTTTCAGTTGATGCTTGTTAGAATTCCTGCATAGCCAGTGATAAGTGGGGGTAGGTGACTTCATTGTTATTCAGTTTCTGCCTTATATAAGTGGTACATTTTGGATTATTTTCTGCTTTGGCCAGCTAAGACCTACATACAATCAACTGGATGTATACGTGAATTTAAGTAAATCTTTATCTGCACTTTTTTCAAATAATACAGCATTTAAATTGATTTATTTGTGTTGCATTGAATACTATCTAGCTGGAAGTTGTGGCTCTGCTTTTTCAGTTAATGTTTATTAGAATTCCTGCACAGCCAGTGATAAGAGGGGGTAGTTCACTTCATTGTTATTTGGTTTCTGCCTTATATAAGTGGTGCATTTTGGATTATTTTCTGTTTAACTCTGAGCTTTAGCCAGCTAAGACCTACATGCAATCAACTGGGGATATAAGTGAATTTAAGTAAATCTTTATCTGCACTTTTTTCAAATAATACAGCATTTACATTGATTTATTTGTGTTGCACTGAATACTATCTAGCTGGAAGTTGTGACTCTGTTTTTTCAGTTAATGCTCGTTAGAATTCCTGCATAGCCAGTGATAAGTGGGGGTAGTTCACTGGGAAAACTACTCAAGTACAAACTCACAGGTCCGACTGGAAAAACTCCAGCTGCACTCATTTGCATATTGTTTACTCAGAGGTGATCTCTGCCTGACTTACAAAGCCATGTCCAACTCAGAATTGATGGACATGCTCCACCTAAAGAAATCCAAGTCAATGCGAGCCACTCGCTCTAGTGAGCTAAACCTCGCCACAACAATAAACAGAACATGCTGGAGGGATAGATTCCTGTCACAGAGACTCCTCATGCTTTGGAACAAAATGCTTAACTACATTAGGCAATGCCCCTCACTAACACTCTTCAAGAGAAACCTTGATGAGTAGATGGGTAACAGAAAATACACCCCTGGGATCACTTCATTGGCTCTTCTTGACAGAAGCTCAGTTAATTAATCAATGGGGCGGCAAAAGTTAACACACATTGGCTAGGCTTATAAATGCCCTCGGGCAGATAGCCTAGTACCTACCTATGAACCTATAAATGATTCTTTTGAGCTGGGACACAAGATCTGAATTGCCTAGATATTGTAAAGTCTTGTTAAGTTTAATTACATTTGCTGCCAAAAAAGCAATTACTAGAAAATGGAAATCAGGGTCTAAACCAACTGTATTTGAAGTACTGACTATTATAACAGAGATAAAAAGAAATGGAAGTGGGATCTTTATAAAAAGGTAGGAGCAAATTACATAGAAATAAATGGAAATTGTGGGAACAATGCATGCATAATAATGACCTGGAGGAGGAGTGAGGCTTAAGGGAATGCAGGAACTCAGCAATTGAGGAGCTCTCCAATCTTGTAGCCCAACAGGTATGACCCTAGCCCTGAGTAGCATCCTGCCATCACCCAAAATTATACCACAGTACAAGGACAAAATGACTGACTTCAACAATTGGCTAAGCTTCTGGTGTCATTCTAAGGGAATCCAGTATCTGTCTGACTGGGATGACATGATCGACAGACCATGATGCTTTGCCAGAAATGGCCTGCACCTGTTGCCCTTGGGATTCCAGATACTGGCAAAGGCTCTTGCCACCGCTATAGTGCCTTTTTTAGGCAAAGTTCAAATGACAAATTCACCACCGTAACAGGTACAAGCAAGCAAAATATGAGTGTAATGCTACTCAATGCTAGAAATCTAAACCTCAAAATGCATTCACCCAAGGGACTCCTTAAAATGGAGAACATCGACATCAGTGCAGTGACAGAGACCTGGTTCAAAGCTCCAGACAGCACCCCTGCATTACCAGACTATAATTCATACCACACCTTTCGGCTACCTAACCTGGACCAAAACACTAAAGGTGGAGGCGAGTCTATATTCATTACGGATATCCACACCTCCAAGCTAGTTGTCCAGCATAATGCATCTGAGATTATCCAAATTCAACTAACTCTGGGCAAGACCACAACCCAGATTGTAGCTTGCTACAGACCCACCACCATGCCCCAGGATTCCCACTCCTCTTTTCTTGTGTGTGTGTGTGTGTGTGTGTGTGTGTGTGTGTGTGTGTATATATATATATATATATATGTATATATAAAATGCAGACACATACAAACACACAAACAATGGTTACGGTTGTTTTTACTGAATCTTACTTCACTGAATCACTGACACAAATTTACTGAAAACTCATTTCATAGAAAACTTCATTGGAGAAAATGTACTCTAAAAAGTACAGTTTTGTACCTACCATAAATGTAGATGTTCGAAGATCCACATTGCTGCAGTCCTTACACTTGGGTAGTCCGCTGTCCTCGGTCGGCCCGAATATCAAAGTATAAGGCTGACGTCGGTCAAGGCGCATTTGACTGACATCAGGACGTCAGGGTACAAATGCGCATGACCGACGTCATATCCTCAGTCTTTTCTTGCCCCAGATGTCAGAAGACCCTAAAAATAAAGGTCAAAAACCAAAAGACAGCAAACCAACCACCAACTTTCCTAGCACTAAACATATGTACAATATATACAATAAACAATATACACCCAATTGACCACCCAACCCACACAACCGCCTCTAACAACAGAGGGGAAGGAGGGAGGGTAAATTGGACTGCAGCAATGTGGATCTTCGAACATCTACATTTATGGTAGGTACAAAACTGTACTATGTTCTTCATCTCACATTGCTGCAGTCCTTACACTTGGGTAGAATCCCAAAGCAGAGGAAAGGGAGGATGGCCAAATTATAAGGAAGCAGGAGCTGCCAAAATGCCCTGCAAAACAGCAGTGGCAAAACCAGCCCTGGATTTAGAGTAAAGTGGTAGGTGATAATGCCTGGAAAAAGTATGCACTGAACTCCAAGTAGCTGCCTCCAAAATATCCTTAGTTGCCACCCCTCTTAAAAAAGCTGTTGAAGTGGCAGTAGCCCTGGTGGAATGAGGCCTAATCCCAGCTGGAACTTCCTTGCCATGATGGGAATAACAGAAAGCAATGCAAAACCCAATCCACTTAGAAATAGTTTGTTTTGACACAGGCTTGCCCTGAGAACTCAAAGCAAAAGAAACAAATAACTGCTGAGACTGCCTGAACCCTTTAGTTCTGTCCAAATAATAACGCAACTGCCTGTGTACATCTAAAGTGTGCAAAATCTTTTCCCCTTTATTTTGGGGATTTGCATAAAAGGTAGGCAAATGAATAGTTTGGTTTAAAGCCACACTAGAAACCACTTTAGGCATAAAGGAAGGATTAGTGCGTAAAGATACCCTATCCTTATGGAAAATCAAGAAAGGCTCAACTGCCATAAGGGCCTGCAACTCAGAAACCCTTCTTGCAGAGGTAATAGCCAACAAAAAAGCAGTCTTCCATGATAAAAACTTTAATTCAGCAGTAGCTGCAGGCTCAAAAGGTTGTAGAGTGAGTTTCTCCAACACAAAATTGAGATCCCAAGCAGGAGTAGGAGCTTTTAGGTGGGGTCTTATATTCTTTGCCCCTCTAAGAAATTGCTTGAACAAAGGATGAGAAAACAATGGTGGGTCACAATCATAGTGAGCCGAAATTGCTGCAGCATGAACCTTAATAGAAGAGAAGGACAAACCTTTGTCCAGTAACTCAGTAAGATATTGAAGAGCCACACTTAAATTAGGCTCAGAAACATCAAAATCCTTTGCTGCACTCCAAAATAAAAATCTCTTCCATTTTTCTGCGTACACTTTCCTTGTACTAGGCCTTCTAGCTTCCAAAATAACATTCAAAACTTGTTGTGGAAGTGGAGGCCCACTATGGTTCAAAACAGAATATGCCAGGCTGTGAGGTGCAGAGAGTGAAGCTTGACATTGAGCAGATGACTGTCCTCCTGAGACAACAGGTGTGGAATCGTAGGCAAAGGCCATGGAGGCTTCCGTACCAGGCTCCTCAGTAATGGGTACCAATGCTGTCGAGGCCAATCTGGAGCTATTAAAATCATCCTTGGCTCGTCTTGTCTGGCCTTTAGTAGTACCTTTGGGAGGAGAGGCAGAGGCGGAAAGGCATACACATGAAGATTGCTCCAATTGAAAGAAAGAGCATCCACTCTCCAAGCTGTTGGATGAAACCTTTTGTGCAAAACTTTGGCAGCTGGTGGTTTAGTGGGGAAGCGAACAGATCTATGTCTGGAGTTCCCCATGACACTGTCAATTTCTGAAATACATGAGGATCCAATTTCCACTCGTGGGGATCCATAATTTGTCTGCTCAACACATCTGCTAAGGAGTTCTGTGCTCCCGGCAGAAACCTTGCCTGAAGATTTAGCTGTAAAGTGAGAGCAGTCTCCCACAAAATCATCGCTTGCCTGCATAGAGGATAAGAATGTGTTCCGCCTTGCTTGTTGATGTACCACATGACAGTTGTGTTGTCTGTTAGAATCAACACCTGCCCTGGAAGAAGTAAATCCTTGAAGGCTATTAATGCAAACTGGACTGCTAACATCTCTTTCAAGTTGATATGTAGATGTTGTAGTCTGGCAGGCCACTTGTCTTGTATCCACTTTCCATTCAGATGAGCTCCCAAGCTTTGTCTGAGGCATCTGTCGTTAGAATCTGACTCGCCTCTGGCCGGGTCACAGAGAGTCCCTTGTTTAGGTGACATTCCTGAGCCCACCACAAAAATTTCTTTTGAATGCAAGGTATTATTGGAATGACAGTGTCCAAATCCTGGCAGTGCTGTGTCCACACATTTTTGAGATACCATTGTAGCTTCCTCATATGCAGTTTGGCATTGGGAAGCACCAGAATACAAGATGCCATGAACCCTAAGGCTTGAAGGACTGTCCTTGCAGTCAGCCCGGACTGATGAGACAACTGATGAAAGTAAAGGGAAAGATTCTTTTGTTTGTCCGGGGTCAAAAGGCCATCTGGGATGCTGTATTCAGTCTCACACCCAGAAAGCACATGTCTTGAGAGGGTACTAGACTGGACTTTATTTCGTTCACAGAATACCCCAGGCATCTTAGCACTGCTATCACATAATCCAAATGATGAAGAAGCTCGTCCCTTCCTTGAGCCAGAATTAGGCAATCGTCCAAATAAGGATAAATCTGTATTCCTTTTAACCTGAGGAAAGCTATCACTGGAGCCAGAACCTTCGTGAACACTCTGGGCGCAGTAGATAAGCCAAAGGGCAATGCAGAGAACTGATAATGAGAAGTCCCAGCTCGAAAACGCAGATACTTCCTGCAACTCAGTCTGATAGGAACATGAAGATAAGCCTCCTTGAGATCTAAAGTTACCATCCAATGATCTTTGCCCAGCAGAGGTAAAAGCTGCTGTAGCGTCAACATTTTGAACTTGGGAATGTCCAGATAAGTGTTGAGGATAGATAAGTCCAAAATTGGTCTCCACGTGTTCCCTTTCTTTGGTACGAGGAACAGGCGAGAATAAAATCCTAGGCCCACTTCTGGCATAGGGACCGGCTGAATGGCCCCTAGTTGGAGTAATAGAGAAATTTGCTTGTGAGCCTCTATTCTTTGTGGAGGAGGAACGTCTGGCATGCCTTTGAAAGGAGGTAAGGTATGGAAATAAAACCTGTAACCGTGGTGTATGATATCCAATACCCATCTGTCTTGGGTAATTAAACTCCAATTTTCTTTGAAAAGTGCCAACCTTCCTCCCAAAGGGGCTGCCAGACGAGAAGGCTCTGGCAGCTGAAAAGGTAGGTCATTGGGTCTGTTTACGAAACGACTGACCCCTGCCCTCACCTGAAGACTGTGCAGGAGAACTCCCTGTACGAGGCCTGAAAGAACCCTGAGCTCTGCCCCTACCACGTCTAGATCTACCCCTAGACTGGGAATCATAAGAAGGATACATCCACCCCTTAGTAGGCCAATTTCTACTAAACTTTGGAGGCTGAACCTGCAAAAAATCTTTAACAGTCTGCATAGACTTAGCCTTGTCTTCCATTTTCTTTAAAACTGTCTCAACAGGAGAACCAAACAACACATCAGATTGTAAAGGAGCATCTAAAATCCTTGTTTTAACATGGTCAGATAAATTCTGATCCCTCAGCCAGGCGTGCCTGCGAAGAACTGACCCAGTGGCAGCCACCCTAGACGAGGCCTGTACAGCATCAAAACCACATTGCAAAGAATGCTTACCCACCTGTTCAGAAACATGTACTAAATCTTGCAATTCTTTACAATCAATACCTTCCGCCAGAGCATCAACCTTAGACTTCAATTGTGAAAGGAGATAGTTTTGGTATTTTAACATGTGAAACTGGCAATTCAAAGCCCTCATAGCTAGAGTGGAAGAAGTATAAACTTTCTTTCCCCATCTATCCAAAGCTTTGGCCTCTTTGTCTGAAGGAACCGGATTCTTGACAACAGAAGCCTTAACACCTTTAGGGCCCTGACTAACAGTTTCTGGGTCTGCCCTAGGACTCTTAAAAGATACTTATGAGCTTCAGGCACCCTGTAATATCTATCAGGTTTAACAGGAGCAGGAGGCAAAGAATCAGGATTAAGTGAAGCCTCTGCAAAAACATCTTCCACCACATCTAAAACAGGAGGTATAGCCAAAGGCCTATGCTGGGGCAAAAACAAAAATTCCCTAAGCCTTTTCCTGGAATCAGAGAAGTCCTGGCCTTCCCACTTAAAATGCTCCCTCATAGAATGAAGAGTTTCTGAAAAGAAAAATCCTCAGGAGGAGAAGCAGAAGGAGTAGAATCATCCACATCAGAGTCAGAATAAGGAGAATACTCCTGCAAGTCTTCAGCCGAAGACTCTGAAACATCCGAAGCCTGCTCAAAACTCCCTGGCTCAGGCTCCACCCTAGGTCTCTTATCAGGAGGGGGCAAAGAACCCCTAATCAAAGTAATCAAATCTTCTGCCATTTTAAGCATATGCTTCTTGGGCACAGTTCCTGAAGAACTAGGGGTGACACCAACTGAAGCTAAACCTGGCCTGCCCCTGGAAGAAGCCTTGGCAACAGAAGGAGAGGGCCTAACCACCTTAGGAAGGGAGGGGAGTAAAGTAACCTGAGACGCCCCTTCGGCCTGACCTGCCTCCTGAGAGGCCACATCCTGCAATAACAAAGTCTCTCCCTGGGAACCCAAAGAAATCTCCGGTGGAACCACCGGCTCCACCGACACCTCTAAAGAACCGGCGTCCGGTACAGACGGTTCTTCCAGCCTAGGCTTAACTGCTTTGTCCTTGCGCTTCTTCGAAGAAGCGGGTGTCGGAGCATCCGACGGCATTTTATAATTGCACCGCTTCCCAAAGACTAACCTGGCACAATCCAACCTTCTCTTTATAGTGCGTTTATTAAATCTAGCACAAGAGCGACAGCCAACAACGTCGTGCTCAGGCCCTAAACAAGGAATACACAAAGTATGATAATCTCTATGCGGTATCTGTTTCCCACAAGAAATGCAATTATTCACTTTTCTGACATCCGGTAAACCACTGAGGCAAGAAAAACTAAAATATTCCCCAACGGGTACTTAGCCAACTTTGACTCGGTCTGAAACTTCAAAACGAAAAATCTCAGAACGCCAACCGGCACTTGCAATGCTGCTTCTGCATCGGACCATGCGGCAAAAAAGACTGAGGATATGACGTCGGTCATGCGCATTTGTACCCTGACGTCCTGATGTCAGTCAAATGCGCCTTGACCGACGTCAGCCTTATACTTTGATATTCGGGCCGACCGAGGACAGCGGACTACCCAAGTGTAAGGACTGCAGCAATGTGAGATGAAGAACATCGTTGTATTTTTTAGGAGAGTAAGCACCTCCATGTGGGGGCTTTACCTCCCACCCCATTACTTAAATACACTAAAAACACAATCAATCACCCATAGAAAAAGAGAAAAATACTAAATGAATCACAACTGATTCATTAACACAGACTACACCAAAAATGAAAAGTAATTTTGGTAGAGAGAGTTTTCAGTGAATTTTTGTCTCTGATTAAAAATGAATCAACAAAATGAGATTCACTGGAATGCATTGCAACAATACTGTGTGTGTGACACTCCCCAAAACATTGTACTGCAAGTTAAACAACCGCTTAAATTAAAGCAAACTAAATACATATATACATACATACATAAAATGAAATTCCAACCACACATTTCATTCACAAGAATGTAAAATATAACATTAGATGCACCATCCACAAAGTCAGTAGAAACAACCACCCTATAAACAAGACTGTCCACTTATACTGGCCATCAAGAAAAGAAATTCATTCACATCACTGCCCTCAAAACTGACACAATTTTAACTACTTAAATTAAAAAGCAAAATAAAGACAAACTATAAAGCTAAGAAAACCTATCATAACCTTTGTTAAAGTACTAAAATGCAACAAATATATCCACTTATCCAATCTTGTAGCCCAGACAGGTATGACCCTAGCCCTGAGTAGCATCCTGCCATCACCCAGTATAATCTGTCACCTGTACTAGTTGAACAAAGGCATTGTCTACAGCCCAAGCAACCCAAAGCTAGATTAGCGATTCAGGTGCCTGATGGCACATGCAGGAAAGGCTCATTGGGCCAATAACTGGAGATGAGTGACAGCATGTGCTCAGGTGAACATGTGCACTGGAGTAAATTTCCATGGTGCAGACTGGGATAATGGCCACTAAGTGCCTCCTGTGTGTGGGCAGGGTAGCCTACTGACGTCAACCACTTACGGAAGCAAGGGGCAGTATATCACTGATGTTCACTACATTGTCCTACCCACAGCTTGCTACTATGCAAGCACAGGGAGTAGGGAAAGCTGAACCATTTGTAATGACTGCCTTTATGATGCCCCCCCCCCCACCCAGTCTACATTTGCACTGGTGATGGGGAAATCAATGGTTTGATTGGCTGTGAGGGTGCTGATGACTGGCAAGCAATTGTGGGTAAAACATTCAAAATAAATAAAATGCTCATCAGAATTAGAGTACAAAGCCATTCATGAAGCACTGTATTCACAAAACAAAAATGTGTACTACCTAAAGTCCTGTTCCAAAGAAATTAAATAATTCATGTAACTTAGTGAAAATTAGAAACATCAACATATAAAAGAACAGGAAATAGATAAGTGGGATATGTGAGAGTCTGATTTGTGTGATGCATGAAATATTAAGTGCTGTAGGGTTTGGTGCTGTTAGAAATGTGTTTAAAATATGTCTGCAAGCATTATCGCTATCCTACATATTGCACATTATGGATAAGGTGTACACTGCTTCATTTCAACCAAGGCATATTAGTTGTTTTGTCATTGGTTCACTACACAAAATAATGAAATACAATCACTTCCTTTTTTACTTCTACTGTTTCACTAGAAAAGCATGTAGAACACATATTTTCAAAATTCAACTTTTGTAATCTTTGTGATTATAAATACATGTAATTATGAGAAAAGATTTTTTAAATAATACTAGCTGTTGGCTAACAGAAAACATAAAATAAAGCTGTGTGTTACAGCTGTGCTTTGGGGAAGGAACAAGCTGCTTCTTATAGCAAGCAGTGCTAAACAACAGGTCAAACATTACAAGAATGCACATATAGCAAAAGCAAAGGCATTGAAGGATAAACAGATATATAAAATACTGAGATATTCTCAAGGACATGAAAAAATCCCCTTCAAATCAAAAATACTGTACTAGCAAAAGGAAGACGTATACAGTAATAAAAAACAAAGTACCCATTTTATCTGAATTTACTCCAATACCCATCACTTTTACTCCCCCTCTTTGGCAGAAAAGCAATGTTTATGACTGGTTAGATTTGTGCTTCTGGCACTGCAGGTTAACAGTGTAATGCTATTTTTATTTAACTGGATAATGTCAACATGAATCCATTAGACTGCAAATGCCATAAATTATATTCTTTTAAACATAGTTAAGAAAGGGTTTGATTCATGACATATGATTTTGCTTTTATTATTAAACCACCCTGTTTTATTCCTTAATTTACTGCCAGTATCCTTTGTATCACCTCCAGTTGGGGTGCCTTCTGTGCGGAGTCTGCATGTCCTCCCTGTGGTCACAAGGGTTTCCTCTGGGTGCTCCGGTTTCCTCCCACATCCCAAAGACATGCTGTAGGTGGATTGGACACACTAAATTGGCCCTAGACATGAGTGCGTGCATTGTGCGCCTTCTGTAGAAGGTTGGGCGCTGGGTTGGTAACTCAACACCATAAAACTCCACTGCCAATCATGAATGGACAGGTGATCCGCTGTGGCGACCCCTAACCGGGAAAAGCAAGATCCTTTGTATCACCTCCAGTCATGAAATTTTTTTATTTTTATTGGATTGCTAGAAGAAGAATGTCAAGGGCACAATTGTCCAAGCAAGTGAGATCAAAATGGTGCTTCAACAGTGCCAAGACAGACAAAGACTTTATCAAACAGAAGTCAGCAACAGACAGGCATCATTAAGTGCAGAAATTATGATGGCAACATCAGATAAACTAAACTCTTGGTAAATCTAGGGTCAACACTGAGCACTTTCCTCTGAATTTCACCATATTAATAAAAGGGAAATGGGCATTATAATCCTTTCAGCCCCCTTATGGTTTCTTTGAACAGAAATCAGTATTACAGTTTTCAACTTGAGATGTACTGCAATTAAGTGTGAAGCATGTTAATGGCTTAATGGCAATACAGAGAAGAGAGACACAAACATAAGTTTGTTTCCATAAAATAACCAGATGATCTATTCTCATATGTCTCAAATGTCCAGATTTTTGCAGAATATCTATATGTGTCCCCTGATATTTTTGGTCTGTTCCTCAAATAATGTGTGTTTTTTCGGTATATCACTGAGGATTTAAGTCACAAAATTATAAAGTGGAATTTCATTTCAGACTTCATACAGGTTCATAGGTGTGTACTAGGCTAATGGCCCTGGAGCCTTTACAAGCCTAGCCCAGCCCATAGGATTACCCTGGCATCATGCCACCTGACCTTCGTTCCCAATGCCTCTGTCGAGTAGAGCCACTGGAGTGATCCACGGGGTGAATTTTCTATTTCCCATCCATTCATCAATATTTTTCTTGAAGAGGGTCAGTGAGGTGCTCTGTTTGACATGCATGGGAAGTCTATTCCATAGCATGAGCAGTCTCTGGGTTATGAACCTGTCCCTCCAGCTTGTCCTGTTGAGTGTGGTAATGAGGTTGAGGTCTCTGGAGCATGTGGTGCAGAGGGATTGGGATTTCTTTAGATGTAGCATTTCTAACAGAGCTGGGTCAGACATGGCTTTGTAAATCAAGCAGAGATTGCCTCTAAGTAGGCGATATGAGACAGAGAATAGTTGGAGTTTTTTTGAGTCTGTCCATATAGGACAAGTGTTTAAAGTCTAGGATCCTCTTTGTGAGGTTCTTTTGCGGCCTCTCCAGTTGTTGCAGGTGTCTAGTGAGGTACATGCCAAATGGGGCACTGTGCTCGATGACTGGCCTAATGAAGGAAGAGTAGAGGGAGACAATGACCTCTTTCTTCCTGGATGCAAAACCCTTCCTAATGAGATGTGCCACAGAAAATGAATGTTAACACAAATCCTGTTATTCAAGCTACTTTCTATGTTTATAAAAGCAATACCTAAAACCTGTCCCTAGTTTTGAGACTTTGTCCCCTCATTATTTTAGGTTTTATCCAGATTTCTTGCACTAATGGAGGGTGGTGTAATGGTTAAGGTATTTACCTTAGCATTTAGCCTAGTACTAATCTATGAATCTAAAAGGTTGGCAGGTATGTCTGTTCTCTTAATGCATACGATACAAGACACAATTAAGAAAATCTGTTTGCAACAAGTATTATTTGAAACAGTAGATCAGTGCAGTGAAATACACTTCCAACTGATTTAACAAATTCTACCAGGTAGAGCTTACTCTTTTGTGAATTAATTTAGGTGTTTGAGGTAAAAGCAGCTAACTAGTCCTTAAAGATATGATTTTTCATACATTTTTCAATAATGGACATCAACAGGCCAGTCAATGCTTTCATTAGTTCCAGGGAGAATTTAACATATCAATACCTAATTCGGCTTCATCAAGGGCAGATCCTGCCTGTTAAATCTTGTAGATTTTTCAAAACTGTGACCAGGGCCATTGATGAGGGCAAATCTGTGCACACAGCATACCTCAACTTGGCAAAGGCTTTCAACATAATCCCACACTCAAGCATAACCGATAAAACTTAGAAAACTGAATGTAACCCCCTTCATTGTAGGATGGGTTGCTAACTGGTTCACAAACCAGGTGCACACTATCAAAGTGAACAACTCCACATCAGCCAGCAGACTTGTTACCAGTGTGGTGCCACAGGGGTCAGTGATGGACCCCTACTATTTCAGATATACTTCTCAGAAGTGCAGGTCAAAACAAAGGGGTTGTGGCTGACCAAGTTTGCAGACAACTGCAAACTGGGTGCAATTATTGATTCCCCAAATATCATTATATTTCAGGAGGATCGTATGCAGACCAATGACTGGTGTCTTAGTCATGGTCTCAAACTGAATGCAAAGAAATGCATCAGCATTCCCTTTGGCACAAACAATGTCCCTTCACACTATCAAATCAACAACAATACTCTACGTACCCACAAAGTGGTAAGGGACTTGGCTTCACAAGTTGACCGCGACCTTACCTTTGACCACCATGTGTCTACTGTAGTAAGGAAGGCTTTCTAGGTAGCAAATTTGATTAGTAAAGGCATCGCCTCAAGAGCAAAAGAGGTTATAACACCTCTACATCCGGCACTAATCCAGACTATAATTGACTATAACGCCCTGTTCAGCATGTACCGTACAGAGCACTTGCAGCAATTAGAAATTGGAGAGACCTCAGAGGTTTCTAACAAAGAAGATTAAGGGACTGCAGCACTTGCCATACGCAGACCGACTTAAGTCCCTGTCACTTTACTCTGTATCATATAGACTTATCAGGGGAGACTTATGCCTGGCTAACAGAGCAATCTCAGACACAAACCTAATGAATCTGTTGCATATCCATAAATCAAACGGGACTAGGGCCATTCATTCCAGGGACCGAAATATGGCCTGCGACTTAATCAGAACGTGCTAGAGGGACAGATTTATCTCTCAGTGACTGCTGCGTCTTTGGAATAGACTACCTATTCATGCGAAACAGAGCACATCTATGACACTGTTCAAAAGGAACCTGGACGAGTGGATGGTGCACCGTAAATTCTTACCAGGAGTAGCCCCCACAACCCTCCTGGACATGGGCAGTCATTTCTAAATGCAATCTTGGGTATTAACTAACATGTCTATAGAATTACATTGGGATGAAATGGCTAGGCTTGAAATGACCTCCGGGTCGATAGCCTAGTAATCTCCTATGATCCTTATGATCCTATAAGCTTCTAGGAAAATTATTTAGTAGAAACAACCTTAGAACTCTGTTTACCCATTAAAACATGATGCAGATTACTCAACATATTGCAGATGTAAGAGTCCATATTAAAGCGGGTCTATATTATAACATTGAATTTTATAAAGTTCGAATGTTATAATATCGAACCAGTTTTGTCGAACGTTGAAAACAGCGAAGGTGCAGGACACTGAATGCTTTCCCAGGGAAAGAATTTGGTGGGCTGTTGCTGTGGCTTCACTGTTTTCAGCGTTCAATATGTTGGAATATTATGGGTCGGGTTCAGGTAAGTGTGCAATTGTGTGTAGGTTAGGGGGCGGGTTAAGGAGCGGGTCAGGTAAGTGTGCGGTTGTGTGGACGTTAGGGTGCGGGTCAGGTAAGTGTGCGATTGTGTGTAGGTTAGGGAGTGGGTCAGGTAAGTGTGCGGTTGTGTGTAGGTTAGGGTTAGGGAGCGGGTGAGTCAGGGTGAAGGCGCGAGTGAGGTGAGTGTGTGATATAACGGACCTTAGGGTTAGGGTCGGGTTAAGGTAAGTGGATCGCTAGTAGTGTATGTAAAGTTTAGTTTAGGTTTAGGTGTAGGATTTTAAGTGTCTGTGTTTGGATTGCTGTTTTTTGTGTGTGTTTGTGTTGTGTGTATGTTTCTCGGAATAGCGATTTTTTTCCCCTGGGAAAAAAATCGCTATTCTGACTGTTCGATATTTGCGGATTTCGGTGTTTAGGGTTTGATATTATAACATTCGATCTTTGTAGATTTCGATGTTATAATACAGACCCGTTAAAGCATGGGCCAGATAGATGACCGAGCAAAGTTTAGTTACTCAGAAAGACTAAGGCTGTGGGGTGGGGATGCTTATAGCACATACACACTAAGCAAAAAATGTGACAATAAGGGAAGTCACAACATTCTTATATCCACTACATCTGGGCATGAATCATCTAGCCAAAACAAATATGTGAAGCTGTGCTTTGCCAAAAACAAGTTGACATGTACAGATTCATGACAGAGATTTTTTTTTTAGAAAATGGGAAATAATGTAAAGAATACTGTTTACCATCTGAAATGTACCTAGTGGTAATGAAATGTGAAGTCAGTAACAGCTGTAAGACTTTTCAAGTTAAAGTGATGAGGGGAAATGGAAGCTCAAGAAAGCAGAATATATCAGAGTGCAACATGATAATGAAAGACACTTAAATAAGGTAACCGATAAATATTTACAGAAACTATGGGAAAGTGAATCAAAACCATGCATGCGCCTAGCAGACTCCAATACCGTGAGATCTTTAGAAGTACAGATAAAAAGGTACACAAAGATAAAAGACTTTACTGTACTAAAATACAATCCACTGACAAAAATTATCCAAAACTATTCTGGAGAGAGATAAATAATTTAATACATCCTGGAAAAAAATCGCAGTCACACTCCCCCTCCCCAAAACATCAACACATATACACATGAAACATCATACATTCTGCCTCCACTAGACATAATCCCTGCAACCATTATCCAGTGGATTTTAACAAACAACTCTACTCTGGCATGTTTACACTATAGACAGTTCCTGTGCAAGACATCAAAAAATTGTTGTTAAACTGGTACATACTAGTGAGGTTGGCTTTATTTTTACCACAGAACAATCTAAAAACTCCTGCTGAAATTGTTGCCTAGCCCATCACAATCCTCATAAACTGATCAATAACTGAACATATTGCAGTAATTTAGAAATAATCCTATTTTCTCCCATTACATCTGATCCATTGGTGTACTGTACCCTACATCAAAATTTTTAGAAAAATGTATACAAAAATATTTTCTTAATCAAATAAGGTAAAATAACTGAAACTCTCCCACTCAACCTGGCTTTTGCCTAGGATACAGTACCAAAACAGCATTATCAACACTCCAGGACATTGTAAATCAACAAAGAAACCCCAGAAACTTAGTTTCCTAAGTAGTTCTTTTTATTAAAAGCTTTCAGTAAAGTGTCACATCAACTACTCTTACACAGGATATCCACTTTAGTCTTAGTAAAGTAGTTATTTATGCAAAAGGTGCCAAACAGTAAGATGGCAACACACACACACACACACACACACACACACAGAGTTCCTTCCAAACTACAGCAGTTAGTGTCCCACAGGGATCCATTCTAGTTCCACTCATGTTTAATATATTTATAAATGACATGTACAAAAGCATAACCCACTCCTTCCTCATAAAATATGCAGGTGACTCCACTATCATCATCTGCACAGGTAAAGCTGTTACCGAGGTACACTCTGCCACATCACAAGTACTACACAGCAATGAAAACTATCTCAAGCCAACTAAAACTAAATATCAAAAAGAAAAGAAAACAAAACTAACCTCATCTGCTCCTACATTAACACACCTACCCCAGTAACCTCACAATCTTATTAATACCATGATGATAAGACCCCCCTAAGAGTCAAAGGTGTGGTCAGGGATACGAGTATGCAGGTAGACAGTAGCCTTACCTTCGACCAGCATGTGGCCACAGTGGTGAGGAAATCCTTTTATTTTGCACAACTTATAAATAAGAATATGGCATCTAGATCCAAAGACGTTATTATTCCACTGTACTCCTCCCTTATCAGTCCAATCATAGAGTACAATGCTTCCTTCAGTGTGTACCTGAGCAGGCATATGCATTAACAAGAGCGACCTCAGAGGTTCCTTACAAAAAGGTTACCAAGTTGTAACAAACCTGCCTTATGCAGAGTGCCTTAAAACACTTTCCCTCTAATAGATTGCTGAGAGGTGATCTAATACTGACTTACAAGACATCTACAAACCCCACACTTATGAATCTCCTGCACATTTGTAAGTCAAAGAGTACCAGAAATACATGGTCTAGGGACCTGAATTTTGTCTGTGACTTAAATAGAACATGCCAGAGACACAGATATGTGTCCCAGAGACTGCCCCTCCTATGGCACAGGCCTCCTATTCATGTGAAGCCGAGTTTGTCTATTACTCAGTGTAAGTGCAAACTAGAACAGTGGATGGGGAATAAGAAATTTACACCGGACTTGGCATCCATGTCTATTACAGACAGAGCTAGCTTATAAATAGCTAGCCTTCAATGTCCTATTTGGATACAGAACATCATTATTCTTTTAGGGAAAACCTGGCTAGGCTTAGAAAGGCCCCCCAGGCCATTAGCATAGTAACAAGAATCTATAGCAACAAACTCTACTACTGAACACATATAAGTTCATAGGCAGTGACTTTGTTATTGCTCTGTGAGGACCTTTAGAAGCCTAGGCATACATTTCCATGAAGTTTGTAGCACTTATATTTTAAGTACAAATAATCCAGACATCAGCAGAATATTTACATGTTGCCCCTATCCATGAGGGACAAGAGTGCTGAACCAGGAGTGAATTTGTTGTTACCCATCCATTTTTTTTCAGATTACATTTGAATACTATGAGAGAGATATTTTATTTTACATGGAGGGGAAAATGTTTCCAAACAAGTGGTATTCTGTGTGATACACGTCTGTGTCTCCAACATGTTCTATTTATGTTGCAAAAGGCATTGAGATCTCTGGAGTGGATGTTTGAGCTCCCACTGAACTTGTGAATTTGAAGTGGATATGGCAGGATAGGGTCTGCTGAGGCTGTATGTGTGAGGCAGTGATTGCCTCTCAGTAGCTTGTGTGACATGGAGAAGATGGACAAGGCTCTGAGATGGTCTTTATAGACCTGGACACCATACTCATATTAATAAGCTATGCAATGAAAAAGGACTTTCTTACAACAGTGGGTATGTGGTAATCAAAGGGCATAGATTTCTAGGTCCCCATCTACAAGATCACTTCTCAGGGTTGTGATGTCAGTGAGATAGTTACAATGCATTTCTTGCTTGCAGAAGAGTGCGACTATACATTTCTTGACATTTAGAGTTAGTCCATGGGTTTTGATACCAGCAATTGGATTGGGAAAGTCCCTTTGGAGGATCCTGGTGTCCTCTGGGGAGTTTATGTTAGCACCAAGTTTATACTCATCTGCAAGCTTTGTCAGCCATAAACCCTTTAACTTAGCTTTGACCTCTGAGAATTAAATGCCAAAGGGCACTGGCTCAAGGATCGAATCCCTGAGTACACCACTAGTGACATGCCTTTGACTCACAAATAGAACCCAGATAATTAGGCTCAAGGATCGAATCCCTGAGTACACCACTAGTGACATGTCTTTGACTCACAAATAGAACCCAGATAATTAGGCTCAAGGATCGAATCCCTGAGTACACCACTAGTGACATGCCTTTGACTCACAAATAGAACCCAGATAATTAGGCTCAAGGATCGAATCCCTGAGTACACCACTAGTGACATGCCTTTGACTCGCAAATAGAACCCAGATAATTAGGCTCAAGGATCGAATCCCTGAGTACACCACTAGTGACATGCCTTTGACTCACAAATAGAACCCAGATAATTAGGCTCAAGGATCGAATCCCTGAGTACACCACTAGTGACATGCCTTTGACTCACAAATAGAACCCAGATAATTAGGCTCAAGGATCGAATCCCTGAGTACACCACTAGTGACATGTCTTTGACTCACAAATAGAACCCAGATAATTAGGCTCAAGGATCGAATGCCTGAGTACACCACTAGTGACATGCCTTTGACTCACAAATAGAACCCAGATAATTAGGCTCAAGGATCGAATCCCTGAGTACACCACTAGTGACATGTCTTTGACTCACAAATAGAACCCAGATAATTAGGCTCAAGGATCGAATCCCTGAGTACACCACTAGTGACATGCCTTTGACTCGCAAATAGAACCCAGATAATTAGGCTCAAGGATCGAATCCCTGAGTACACCACTAGTGACATGCCTTTGACTCACAAATAGAACCCAGATAATTAGGCTCAAGGATCGAATCCCTGAGTACACCACTAGTGACATGCCTTTGACTCGCAAATAGAACCCAGATAATTAGGCTCAAGGATCGAATCCCTGAGTACACCACTAGTGACATGCCTTTGACTCACAAATAGAACCCAGATAATTAGGCTCAAGGATCGAATCCCTGAGTACACCACTAGTGACATGCCTTTGACTCACAAATAGAACCCAGATAATTAGGCTCAAGGATCGAATCCCTGAGTACACCACTAGTGACATGTCTTTGACTCACAAATAGAACCCAGATAATTAGGCTCAAGGATCGAATCCCTGAGTACACCACTAGTGACATGCCTTTGACTCACAAATAGAACCCAGATAATTAGGCTCAAGGATCGAATCCCTGAGTACACCACTAGTGACATGCCTTTGACTCACAAATAGAACCCAGATAATTAGGCTCAAGGATCGAATCCTGAGTACACCACTAGTGACATGCCTTTGACTCACAAATAGAACCCAGATAATTAGGCTCAAGGATCGAATCCCTGAGTACACCACTAGTGACATGCCTTTGACTCACAAATAGAACCCAGATAATTAGGCTCAAGGATCGAATCCCTGAGTACACCACTAGTGACATGCCTTTGACTCACAAATAGAACCCAGATAATTAGGCTCAAGGATCGAATCCCTGAGTACACCACTAATGACATGCCTTTGACTCACAAATAGAACCCAGATAATTAGGCTCAAGGATCGAATCCCTGAGTACACCACTAGTGACATGCCTTTGACTCACAAATAGAACCCAGATAATTAGGCTCAAGGATGGAATCCCTGAGTACACCACTAGTGACATGCCTTTGACTCACAAATAGAACCCAGATAATTAGGCTCAAGGATCGAATCCCTGAGTACACCACTAGTGACATGCCTTTGACTCACAAATAGAACCCAGATAATTAGGCTCAAGGATCGAATCCCTGAGTACACCACTAGTGACATGCCTTTGACTCACAAATAGAACCCAGATAATTAGGCTCAAGGATGGAATCCCTGAGTACACCACTAGTGACATGTCTTTGACTCACAAATAGAACCCAGATAATTAGGCTCAAGGATCGAATCCCTGAGTACACCACTAGTGACATGCCTTTGACTCACAAATAGAACCCAGATAATTAGGCTCAAGGATCGAATCCCTGAGTACACCACTAGTGACATGCCTTTGACTCACAAATAGAACCCAGATAATTAGGGTGAGGTGCTGTACCACCTCCTCCCAGTCTGCTACCCAATGAGCTACATTAGTATTAACATTTAGCTGGGATAGTTTATCTGTGCTACCTGAGTGTGGGTGGTGTTGGATGTCTTTGCAAAGTCTAGATTAATAGTCTGAACTGCGTTCTCCTCATTGTTTGCTTCAGTAAATTTGTTGAAGAAGTCAACCAGGTAAAGCAAGCAGGATCTTCCCTTGACAAATCTGAACTGGTTTGGACCGAGAGTTTGACGTTTATGTTTGCACTTATTTATTAATTCCATAATGATCATTTCCATAGCCTTACAGAGGAGGCTGGTCAGACTTAGGTTCATAGTTAAGTACTAGGCTAGCTTTCCTTGTGGGCCATTTTAAGCCTAACCATTTTCTTGTTTTTTTGTGCTTGAAACAACCTATCCCATTTGGTTAGAGACTGGCCTTATCTATCACATGATCAGTAATTATATATTATCCCTAATGAGAATAACTGGTACTTATGGGTGTATAAATTCCTGGGTCCAATGACATCCCACCTTTGTGCATCAGGATGACAGTTGCCATTCTCCATTCATTCAGTAAAAAGTTTGCCTTGGGGCTGACACTGAACAGCCACTGTAGCGGTTTTGACAGGTCCAATTTCAGCCTGGTCAGTAAGCAATGCTCTTGACCTTTAATAGTGCCCTGAAGACTTGCTCATGGGAGATTTGATGATGATGTAGACATGGGTTTGAGATCTCAAGATGTTGAAGGGGGAGTGAAGTTAGAGATAAATGTTTTGGCTAGTAGATGCTGGGCATTGTTTCTATGGTTTGTAACAAAGTTAAAACAAGCTTTGTGGTTGTCTTTTACCTGGGTGGCAATTTTTATTTCACATTTGACCTTCACATGGTCTGGAGTTCTGTTAATTTTAGCAAGAGCTTTTTTTGCATTATGAGAGTTACTTTTACATTTAGATGCAGTGATTTTTTTTTCTCTTTCATTATAGAGCCTGTTTATATTTGGGTGCCGCTGTAGGAGTTTATCTCTGAATTTAGCATTGTATTTAGTTTGAAGGGAAATAACATACTAAACATATCACATATTAAACTATGACATCATTGACCAATATGTATAAAGCTGACTCAAACATATTAACAGTATATCCTCCTTGACATCAGAAAAATAACAACTACACACAAATTTTAATCAGCACTCAAACAATACCTACTCAAAAACTTTACCTGTAACTGTACCACTTAACTCTTTCTCGGTCACTGCACTCCTCTCTATTTAGATCGATCTTACAAACAGTTTCTATGACTCTCTTATACCGGCTCTACACTGCTCAAACTCATTCTTAACTTATGGTGACTGCCTAACATCCCACTAATGCCCAAATCTTACTCACCTACTGCTTATTGGCCAATTAATGATCCTCTGTCTCAAGAAATCAACTCATCTTATTTGAACCTGTAATTCACTTAACCAGTGCTCTCTAGCAGAAGTTACTAGACTTAGCTAATGTCATCATTTTGTTACTAAAGTATATAGTATTGTATGCTTCAAGGCAATATGAATTGTTTGACATGTTAACAAATGTCAAATAAAGAAAATAAATACATATCTCTAAAATGAATAAGAAGTTTGGCATGCTATACAGAACAAAAACGTATCCAAGACAGAGCATACACTTCAGACAATTATTTTCTTACTACTGTCCTCTATGCCTCAGCAGTACTAATTAATCTATGCAAAACTCAAATCCATTCGCTTAAACAATCCTACAGCAAGTCTGCTACATTTTCAGCTCACCTTCCCAATAGAACAAATTGTTGTGAAGCTCTACAAATGATGGGCAGGATAGCTCTCCAAAACAAGTTTACCTTTACACAGTTCTAGTTGTTCCACAATACTATCCATACATCTTAGCCTAGAAACATCAACAGTCTATATAAAGGCCCATGAAAAGCAGTTACAACTGGCCAAAAATCTGTATGCTGATTAACATACATTTTAAACCGAAAAGGAAACGCAACCGAAGTATTAATTCTACACAAGAAACGGAGATGGAAGAACCGAATGGTGAATCCTTTGATCCGGCTGTCACACCGGGTGTCTTGGCACAAAGCGTATGCACGAATAAGCATCACAAAGAGAAACTGGCAGTAACAACAGCTTCGAGTGAATTAGGCAGGCCTGCCATCAGTAAGGCCAAAGAAGGTACTGTAATTAATTCCTTCCAAGATTTATGGAAGAAAAAAGACATGAATGACTGGCTCAATAAACCATTTAATATCAGTTTTGGTAATGTTAACAAGATGGACTGTGGTGATGGACTAACGTATTCTGCCAAGATAGATAAACTATCTAGGCTTATGCTAAAATTTAAAACGCTCGATATTGAGAATGAATACTTAGCCGAATGCATTAACAGGAAAATAGTCCCGAAGGGACTAAGGGTATGCAAGTACCCGAATAATGTTGAAGTTGGGTCAGAGTTTCATAATGAATTAAAGGAAGTGTTTAATCAGTGTGGTTTGGAAATTTTAAGATTAATAATAAAAGAAAACAATAGGATGCAAGAAGATTTAAAATTAGAAATAGAAATATTAGATAGAGTTATTAAGGAAGATTTAGTTTTTGAAATTAGAGAAGAAAGGGAGAAGTACAATAAAATAAAGGCAGACATAGATGAGAAATGTTATGATATAGTTGAAAGGAAAATTAACAAGCTTAAGAGGGATATAGGAGAATACCAAAACAATACAAGCTACCCAAAACCACCCCCTACAAAAATCAATAATTTTAAGAGTTACAATTACTACGAGGATGGAATAATAGGTAATAAAGTAGGTAACAATCAAAGGTGGATGGATATGGATTACGAAAATGATTTTCCACCTCTAGATAGGGAAACATTTAATGAAAATAGAAAACAGAATAGGTTTCAGAATTTTCAGAAATGGGGGGGGGGGAGAAGGGGGAGAGGGAGGTATTAGAATTTACTCACCCAACCCCTGCTAAGGAACTAACATCAGATATCATACACAATAGTGGTATCAAATATACTTGCAACAATTTTTCCATCTATAATTTTAGTAACATTGTGCTCAAAAAATATCATTTTGACCTATTAAGTAAGGGTTTCAAGTTTATCCCCTCTGGGAAAGGAGAAATGGTTAATACTATCATAGACCTGAAAATGTTTCTTAGGAAAATTAATTTAGAGATTTTGGTTTCTGAAGATAGCAGAATGGATTCACTTCCTCAGGGCTCGTCCCTTATACGTAGGAGTATATACAACCCCCCTTTGCACCCCCAAATCAGGAATTTTGAAAAAATCTTGGAAAAGGAAATTAGATTAATTTACGATGAAAATATAATTGAATTTAATCTTTCCAAACAAGAAAATGAAGTTTTAAAAGAACTTAGAAGGAATAAAGAAGTAAGAATAATGAAACCTGATAAGGGGGGAGGGGTTGTGATTATGGATAATATCATATACGAAGGAAAGATGAAAGACATGCTTAATGACACAGCTAGATATACAGAAGTCTCACTAAATGAAATGAATGTAGCTTATTATAGAATAGACAGCCTACTTCATGATATGTTGGTTGAAGCAACAATTGACAGGAAAACATTTGATTTTTTAAAGGTGGCTAAACCCAAAACGCCCATCATTTTCGGGATACCCAAGATCCACAAAAATATGGAAGACCCTCCCCTGAGACCTATTGTCTCAGCGGATGGGTCTAAGACATTACCATTAGCTAAACTGGTGGATAAAAAGGTAAAACATATATGTGGTGAAAATTTATATATATTAAAAGATTCATGGGACTTATTAAAATGTATAACACCAGAATTAGTTCAAGACAATTTGATTTTCATTACCATAGATGTAATTGACCTTTTCTCATGTATCCCACACAATAAAGGTTTGTGCATGTTTGAAGATATGGTTTACAGAGACAGGAAACTGACACATTCAGAAAAAACTATGGTGGTAGGTTTGGTAGAAATGGTCTTGAAATATAACTTTGTAATGTTCAATGGAGAGTACTACCAACAAGCTAAAGGCATATCGATGGGGGCAGCATGTGCCCCCACATATGCTAATATAGTACTAGCCAAATGGGAGGAGGATTTCATATTAGATTCCAAGTACAAAGGATGTTGGACTTTATATTGTCGCTTTTTAGACGACATAGTTATCTTTTGGACGGATAGTATGGAAAAATTCAAAGAATTTTATGAATATTTAAACAATACTACAAATTTTCTGAAATTCACTTATAATACCTCAAGAGAGAGATTACAGTATTTGGATGTGCAAATATATAAAACTGGAAAAGGATTTGAAACAAAAATCTACAGGAAAGACACATTTTGTAACTCATTTCTCCACTTTACTAGTGCACACCCCTCACATTGTAAAAAGAACATTGTCAAGGGACAATTTGTGAGGGGTAGTAGGATGACTAGTTCTAGTGAAGATTATAGACAAGAATGTGAGTTTCTGGAAAGAATGTTTGAAGAGAAAGGTTATCCTAGTGATTTTGTTAAGAAGATAAGAATGGAGGTAGAAATGGGTAGAACTACTAGATTTAAACCTATCAAAGGAGATGGAATAAATAGTGATTCTGCCAATTGTTCATCTAATAATATTGAAACCAAGGATAACTATGAACAAGCTCTAATTATGGAATATAATACCTCTAATATGAGAATTAGTGAGATATTTCGAAAGGAATGGGGAAAATTTTCTGCTATTTCTGATATAACAAACATGAGCAAACTAGTTCCAAAAATAGTATATAAAAACTCGTGGAATATGAAACGAATATTAGAGTCACAACCAAAATTTAGCTTTGATAACAATGAACAGACTAATGTGACTATTGATGGACAAAAAAGGAAAGGAAGTTACAAATGTAATAGGTGTAACCAATGTGGATACATGATGAATGTCAATGAAATTAACATACCTAGTAGGGGTGAGATTATTAGAAGTAATGGCTACCACAATTGTGAGACAAAGGGGGTAGTATATCTGGCTGTGTGTAAGCAATGTGGTTCATTCTACGTAGGAAAGACGGAACGGGCCCTGAGGAAGAGAATTTATGAACACATTTATGATATCTCGAAAAATAGAGAAACAAATGCATTATATAGACATATTAAGGAATGTGAAGGGGGACAATTTGAATTCTTTGTAATTGAACAGGTCAAAAAAGAGATAAGAGGTGGCTTGTGGGAAGAATGGCTTTGTTACAAGGAATTATGGTGGCAAATCAAACTAGATGCCACAAGTACACCAGGACTTAATGACTATATCTCTTTAACCCCAGTATTAAAATTAAGAGCTGCTGAGATATGAAAGACTTGGTATAACTTAAATGACCAGCAGATGGCAGTATTTAAAAGGAAGTTTTTACTTACTTTATATATATTTTTTAGGTAATTCCAACCACACTGAATTCATTGTTAATATTATGAATAAATTTTAAATATTACATACATGCATATATTTTTTAAGAAAATAAACTTTTTAAAGTGTTTTAAAATTTGTATAAAATATATTTATCAGAAAACATAGTATAAATTGAGTAAAATAATAAATGTGGAGTGAAGTATGTTGTTTTAGATGACTTAAAATGAAGCCTAATTAAATATTCATGAAGGGTTAGCATTTGATTTGAAACCTAATAATGCACTTTGTATTAATTGGCTGAGTTTGAATAAGGAGTTGTATTTAAGCATTAATTAAATATTTTAATGATTGTCTGATGAAGTCCTGACTTGTGAGGGACGAAAACGCAATTTACTGTTAAGAGCGTTAATGTGGTTGAAAAACGTCTTGTTTGTGGCTGCTATACTTCGTGCAATATTAAATTGAGTGAAACAAACTTCTGTAAGTGCTTTCGTTCATCTTGGATATCATTTGACTTTTTGGGTTACTAGTTGCTGCTTTTTTGGTTATTCCACAATACTATCCATACATCTTAGCCTAGAAACATCAACAGTCTATATAAAGGCCCATGAAAAGCAGTTACAACTGGCCAAAAATCTGTATGCTGATTAACATACATTTTGCATACCTAATTATACTATCCCAGTCACTCCAATGGAATTATGGGATATCAAAATTCAAACACAAATTAAAAAACAGACAAGTTATTAAACACAAAATATAACCAAAAGGGCAAGTACACTTACCTGTACGCCAATGTGGGAGACCATACTCACCATCTTTACTTATAAAGAATAACTCTTTGCTCATAAAAAAAAAAAAACTGCAAGGACAGTGTTTTTTTAGAGGAAGAGCAGTTGAGTTATAACTCCTCCAGTTATATCTAACAAGTTGTAAGTTCTTCCATTTCACACTACAGCCTATGCTGCATGCCGCTTTCTATTAGAAAGATTTAAAAAGAACTACTAAAGAGAAGTGGGTGCACACAATTTGAGGCTATTTAATTGGAGTTTTCATAGCCTTCTACTCTTAATGATTACTATCTGTAAAATACAACTCATCTGCAGTATATACTCTTAGTCCCTGTCACTGTTGTCATTGCCCAAACATGAGAAAATCCTGAGACTTTCTTATCAGAAATGGATTTCGGGTCTGTCTGTCTGTAGAAAAAGGTATATTTTGTACTTTATATAAGTAGACCCCCCCCCCAAGGTACACTATTACTTTGCCATTAATTTTAAATGGAATATGCATTTTCTTTAATATCCAGCTGAAGGTGTCTTGATTTCAAGCAAACCTGATATCAGACAGGTATCACTTTAGTATACAACATTTTCAGATAAGACTGAACCTCTCTAAAACATGCCTGAATCTCCTCAGAAACATGACCTTACCAGTTTAGAAATGTTTAGCTGGGGTAATACACACTTCCTAGTTACCTCACTTATTCCATCTCCTCCTTCCTGTTTTCTTGTCTGCCATCCTCATATCTGCTCTGTCTTTTCCTCCCATTTTCAATTTCTGCTTGCCTCACCTGTTGCAGACCTCATTAAACCAGCTCAGAAGCATTCTATATACCTAACTCTTGTAGTGTATGTTCTGACCACTAGTGTGCATCTATTTAATCTCCTATGAACTAATTTAATTTCTCTACTTCTCTCTAAAGCAATTAATTTCTACTAACCCTATGAATATTCTATACTGCATTACCTAATTTGCACTTTCCACACTCTCCAATGGAGTTGTCCGGCTGAGTCTGATAGGCTGCAGTCTGCCTCACGAAGCTGATGTCATCACACATGCCCCTGCACATTGATGACATTGCAGGATATGCTGGAGATGTGTGGTGATGTCAGCCACAACTGTAAATTTGAACAAAAAAAAAAAAATAGAAAAAAAATCGGAAATTGAAGAGGCCACTCGGGAATTTGTGGTACCCCATTATTTTGACCTCAAAACCAGTAAATCCCCGAGGAATTCAGTACAGTTAAGAGGTACGGACAAGTCTCCACACTACCTGATGGAGTTGTCTGTCTGAGTCCGATAGACTGCAGTCTGCCTCATGAAGCTAATGTCATCATGCATGCCCCTGCATGTTGATGATGTTGCAGGATGCATGGTGATGTCAGCCACGATAGAAAAAAATGGAAATTGAAGGGGCTACTTGGGAATTCATGGCACCCCATTATTTTGACCTCAAAACTGGTAAATATTAATGAATTCAGTACGGTTGAGAGGTATGGTACTATTCACACACTCAACAAATACTCTTCCTTAGGTGGCCTTGTCCAAATTTACAACCCCCTACACTCATGAGATCCCAACAAAACTGTTTACTATCCACTACCAAATCCCAAAAAGACTCAGGTGATTCCAGATAATCTATCTACATAAGCACACTATGGAACTTGATACTAGCTGATATTAGAACAGAAGACAAGTGAAAGTTATTTACAGAACAACTTAAAATCTACCTAACCAACAAACAAAAAAGTACTTGTTAATGTTAGTAACTAATCAGTAGTTAACACAAATGTGTGCGCTTAACCTATGAACCACCTTACCACCTACCTCAATCTACCACAACTCTACATCCACCTGTTTTTCAACATGCTCATATGCTTGTACCAGCACACTATATCACATAATCCCTTCCACTACCACCTGCCTAGATCCCCCTCTCATCCTCACCTTTCCTCATTCTCAGGCTTCCACTAACATTTATCTTCTCTCTAACAACGGACCAATAACTACTCCCTTAACAGTACTACTCTTTTATTATATCACTGTTACAAATGTCTTTTCACTCTGTGATGCAACTGTTTTCAGATTGTAAAAATGTTTAGACTTAATTTTCTGTAAATGTGTTAACAATCATATGACTGTATTAGCTATTCCACCTGCACTGTTCTAGTCAAAGTTTTGTCAAACTAACACTGAAGCTTTTCTTTGAGGGCTGCGGCTTAAAAGGGTACTTATCATAGTAAACAAAAATAAAATAAACATCTGACATGGTGGACAAAATGAAATGTCCAAACATGGACTGACATCAGAAATATGTATGCATTTATTAAGTTGTTAAGTATGGAAACAAACTGATCCTTGCAGTCTGAACTGAGGGAAATAAAAGAGATGCATCTAGCTGTTTTAAGGGCTGCTCGTGTCAAAAGCCAGTAAGTAGTTTATCTACACTGAAACAGCAATAAAGATGGTATAATAAGTCAGACTTACTGCATTGAATAGAACTACTGTTAAGCTTCTTGGTATTCAAAAGCATTTTACAGTCATCTTTCTCCAAGTTATTGAAACTAATGTTATTACATACAGTGATCTGAATCTCTTAAGAATTGGACAGAAGACGTTAATAACAATGTAGCTCTAAAGCCATTTATACAACAACATAGTTTTAGACAGAATATAAAAATGCCATCTTTACAAGAAAATCTTTTGGATATTATAGTGTATAAAAATGCTCATACTCTGCGACAGGGCATGAATTTGTGACTTTCAGTAAACAATGTTACCATCTCATTTTTGCACCGTTTACTGAATTTGTGACTTTCAGTAAACAGTGTTACCATCTCACGTTTATCCAAGTTATTATTCTTAACTTCTTACACAAATCGGAGAAAACACTATTCAGTCATCACAAGTTTAATATGGAAATACTAATGAAGCATTTAAAAGAAAAATGTTTTGATAGTAAGTCTATTAATTTTCAGTAGTTATAAAATAGAAGACAAGAATATATATTTCAAGTACATGCAGGAATGAAAGAAAAAGGTCCTTAAACGAACAAATGACTTAAAAGGCCGAATTATGCTTGGCAGGTTAAAGTCAGATAAAATAACTTATTAGAGACGACGTCTGTAGAAAACCAGCACAGTTGTTTATAATTTCTTTTCTTTTTTTTTTGCTTAGAATTTCTCAAATGTCCAGTTATAGGAATAACAAGAGTACCATTCGAAGACAACATTAGGGGCAGCTGAGAGGTATGCAGTTTGTGTTAAGGTCAAGTGAAAGGCCTTTCTGAAATGTTTATTCAGTTTTACAGCTGAACAACAAATTCACACACTGTGATGTGCAATAAGTATACATGATAAAAGGAAAGGCTTTTCTATTGCTAGTCAGCACTGGGACAGGTTAACAACGTTGCTATAAATGAATTGAAAACAATGAGAAGCAGATAATGTACATGCCTTCACCCTGATCACTTAAAAATAGAGTGAAAAGTTAGATGAGTCAGCAAAAAAGGACAAGCATTTCAATGTAGAAAGCAAAAAAGGCAGTCTTGTGTTGTGAGACTAATGTTTTGTTTATTTAATCTAGTAAACACACTTGCTGCTAGCATGTTTCAGAAGTACCATGGAGCACTGCCTGGTTAAATGAGCTGTTCAGAGTTATACAGTGTGCAAGTCAATGAATGAACCTAGGACTTTAGGATCAAGCTTATTATAAACCCAACTAAGTTACGGTGACAACCTTCATGAAACTAAAAATAAATATGCCAAACACGGCAGGTGGTACTTTACTAACAGACTACTACGTATAAGACAAAGTATTAATCATTCAGTTTAAAAAACAATGTGTCTCTAACCAGTTGTAAAAAATAATGAAATACAAGAAAAGGCCGGCTTGGCTGCTATGTGTAAGGGCGATAACAGGCTGTTGGCCTGCTAGTGGCAGGCAAGTCATGTACAGACAAAATTATAGAAGGCTAGACTATGCACTTTAATGCTAAAGAACTAAGAATTTTCAATGGAGATTTGGATATTACTCAAAACACATTCTCTAATGCAGAGCTGCTCAACCTTTTCTGTATTGACTACTCTTTTACATTCAGCCATTTACCAAGGGCCACCAAAAAGATTGTACAGATTTTACCAACTGACTGGGATGCCTTCAGCATTGACCTCACTGGGTCCCTTTGTGTAGATTGGCTGAAGATGGACACATGTGAAGCACTCAGCACTTGTAACATGGCTAGCATTCAGAACAATTAGCATGATTTTATATTGTGTGTTGTGGTTTGTCGGGATATATTCCAAAATACAAAGTAATGACAAATAAATGTCTCTTCCATATATGAAGTAATATATCCATGCAGTTTGTGTGTGGTTAGTGTCCCAAAAATTACCTGCATACCTCATGTGAGAATGTACAAGCCTATGCTGAGAAATAAGGATTCCTGTCCAGAAATTAATACCACCTACACAAACATTACAAATATGAATCAAACAGATAGGAACACAAAACATGTGAAAACAGCACACTATAAAACCATGAACTTAATTGTCATAGTCCTCTGCAATCACAGTCCTGTAAATGTCTTCTAGTTTCACAGGCACACAAACTCCACTTCATTAAATTGACTTCCATTGACTGTCACCATCATCATCAACCCCTTTTCCCATTTTTCTACATGGGCCGAGGTGTTGCTTCAACTTTTTCCATGTCTCTCAATTCAATGCCACCCTCCAACTTTCTTTGACAGTCATAGCCAACTGTCACAGGTCAGCTCTCATGCAATTCATCCATTTGGTTACCGGATGTCCTCATTTCCTTTGCCGCCTTCCTGGCTCTCCCAAATCTTCCTCACCAAACTGTCTTCTGCTTTCCTGCACTTGTGCCTGAACCACTGCAATCACTTTTCTTTTAGCCTCTCTGCAACAGGAGCTCTGAAATCAGCATTTTCTTTGTTTGTCCTACAGTCTGCATCCTGCCACTCATCACCATCACCTCTAGCTTCCTCAACTGCCTTTACTGCCCAGGTTTCTGTACCATACAGTAGTACTGATTGCACCACTGTTTTATACACCTTACTTTTCAGCTTATTTGGCATTTTTCTTTCACGTACTACCCCTGACACACTGTACCAGCTGTCTGCAGCCCCTTAGATTCCACCTTTGACCTACTCATTCAGACTTCCCCTGCTCTTAACCATCCCTTTCTGTTCAGTTTGCTTGTAATGCCACATCATTAGCACATAATATGAGAAGGGAATGCAAAACTGAAGACACATGGGTTGAAACTTAGTACAGGCAAGACAACTGTCATGGCAGCAAATGTGGGAAATCAGAAGTTAAAAATTAAGGTAGGAAAACAGTGGAACATATTAACAGCTTCAAGTAACTGGGATGGGTGGTCAACAGCAAGGAAATCTATTTCCTTACTATGTCACTACTATAATCTTAACTAATAAACACTTATGTGTACACTCCTACCCCTAATGCCAAAGTTTTTGGCATATCTGAAAGCTTCAGCACTAGAGAGAAGAAAAACACACCATGTTGAGTCATCTATAATTAACACAGCAGAGTTCTGTGTTCTCCATTTCTTATCATTACTTGATGTTATTATTTTTGTAAATTTCTTCTGGACCATTGAACCCTAGATTGTAAGTAAGAGCAGAATATGGCACTGAATTCTACTAGCAGCCAAACTAATATTTTATACAAA